>NC_133651.1:74861076-75161076 GCF_009905375.1 Apium graveolens | reverse complement strand
TAAGTCATAAACTAGATTCTTGTTTCTTATCAGTCAAATTCTGTTGTCAGTAAATCTTAAGAATGAACTAAGTGCTGATAAACCTCACTTATCAAAAGAAAAGAAAAGAAAAGAAAAGAATAAAAGTCAGGTACTCCTTTGAGATCTAGAGTACAAAATGTGGAAGGGAAGACCCAAGTGCATTGCTGGTATTAAGTAATATGCATTAGAAAAGCAAAAGATTTCTTGGTGACTTTTCACACTCTATGATTACTGGAGAAATACTCTGATAACAGCATAAATTCTGATAAGCAGTCGTGACTCACTTACACTGAGAAGCCACTGTAAAAAGGAATTTCAAATGATGCATAAAATGAGCACAAACAGTTGAGGTGGACTCATGCATAAATTTGTTCTATAGTAGACATCATGACTAATGACAAATTTTAAGCATTTTTCTTAGTTATGCCTTATTTATAAGATGTACTGAAGTTTATCAGACTTTAATCTTTATCTGATAATTTGCTGAATGCACACACTTTCACTCCATATGAATGATGAAAATTAATGTGGTGATTAAGTTGTTTTTAACAAACAGTTAAGTGTCAGTTGCATAAACTCTGAGGACAAGTTCTGATGGAAGTTCTGATGATTACACTCTGAAGAATCAAGTCAGTATTTGTATGAAGAATCACAGAAAAAGATATTCACTTATTGAGTACAGAAGCCATGTTCTGATGACTGTTAAAATCTGATATAAGTTAAGTTCTGATATTAAATCCTGATGGACTCTTTGATGCTTACGTGGCATTTTTCTTTACTTGACTTATTTGTGGTAAAATCTGAAACAGTCATATTTAAATCAGAATAATTTGGGTGAAATAAAACAGTCATAATCATTATGGGTTAGTGGTTAACGTGTATGTCTTGAAAAACTGCATGTGCACAGTAATTGTTAATTATTTCACGTGCCAATTAACTCTTACTTTAGATCTTTTACTGACTGTTATTATTACACATCAGTCTAGGGAGTCGAGGGATCATTATTTTCACTTGTAATTATTAACAAGTCCTTGCGTCCCTTGGTGTTCCATTGCCTATTTAAATGACTGGTCATTCATCAGTAAAATCACATCTTTTCATTTCTCTCAAACAATGGCACATTATAGTTGGTTTTACTGCTATGGTACAGAAACTGTGACTATTTTTCGAAATGGAATTCCGACTCATGATAAATGTAGCTGAGAATGTTACTTCTCCGAAAGTAAAAGCAGCTCAAAGTTCTGATACTTTGAAAAGGAAATCTGTAGATTATGATGCTGCTGAATCAACTCCTTCATTGGCAAGGAGATTGAAGAAAATGAAGGCAAGGAGGTATTTGGCTAAAGCTATCTCGGAAGATACTGAAGAAGCTGAGGAAGGGGATCAGGAATCTCTGATCTCACAGGAACTGATTATCATTGAAGCCCTTCCAGCTCAAGCCAAAGAAACTGCTTCCAATACAGTTGTTACTCCTCATGTCTCTCCAATTAAAGCTATAGATGATGCTAAAGAACAAACTGATAATTCTGAAATAGATATTCATAATTTGAATATACCTGAAGTTCTTTATCTGGAAGCTCCATCTACATCAAAGACACCAGCTCTGGAGATAAATTCTGCTGATTAGAATTTAGATAATGTTATTCCTGAATCTCCAGTTGCTTCACACACTGTTGAGCTATCAGAAGATAATGAGTCTTCCTCAAGTTCTGATGATGGTGTTTATGCTGAGACTCTAGCACCTATTCTGGGCAAGGAAGAATTGGTGAAGAAATTTGTTGAAAAGGAAGCACCTATTCCTTGGGAGGATACTCACAGAGGTGTTGAGTGGACCAAGAAGTGGAATCAATTAAATTTTATTACATGTTCTAAAATTCTGACAGAGCATATTGCAAAAGTTGATGAGTTGCTTACAAATGCTGATTTCAAGACACAACTCAAGATCACAGCTCTGTCTATAAAACATCTTCCAGGTCTACATACTGTTACTCATGAAAAGGGTGATACACTCAGAGAACAAGCTGATAAGCTAGATCAAGTACTCAAGCTTGACAAACACAGGTATATCAGACCTATTTCTGAAAAGTTGCAGCAATTGAGAAAACTCAAGAGAAGCAACAAGCCCAAATTGTTGAGGTTCTGGTTAATCAAGCTTCTCAGAAAGCTCAATTGGACGAAATCCAATCTTTAGTTGAACTTCTTCTTTCTCTCTTACTTCCTGATGATGCCACAAAGGGGAGAAGGTAGTTAAGTCCAAATGCTCACCTACTCAAGAACTGAAGAAAAAGGATGATGAAAGTGATGACCGGGGAAACTCTTAAAAGAGCAGAGGTCAAAGAAAAGTTCAAGGAAAATCTTCTATTCAGAAAAAGTCAAGTTCTGATGTTGTGAATGCTCAAAGACTGAAGTCAAGTGGTGATAAGCAAAGTCTGATGTCAAGTTTTGATTTTCTGATTCAGTCAGGATCTGAAGACTCTCAGAGGTTTTTGCAAGCTCTGAAGTTAAAGGAGAAGCAGACTTCTGTTTATTACAAAGATTCTAAAATCCAGACACTTGATGAGGAGATAGCAAGAAGATTATTTCTGAAACATAATCCAGGAATGGATTTAGAAACTCTCAAGGAGGAAGAAGCTAGATTTGCTGCTGAAAAGACAAATCCGAAGTCTAAAGCTTCTGATGCAAAGAAACCTCCAAGGCCTAAGGAGAAAGGCATTGTGATCAAGGAGAAATCAATCACTGAGGCATCTAAAGCCAAAACAAGATCACAAATTGAGATTGATTCTAAATCAAAAGGAAAAGAAAAGGTTGGTGAACCTTTAAAGAAAAAGAAAAATTATTCCATTCCAGTCTATCAAACTACATTGTATGATGATGATTTGATAGAAGATGAAACTGTTCAAATTCTGAAAAGAAGAAAGATAAGTGAAGATTCTAAAACAACCACTGACACCGCTCAAGTTGTTGTTCATAATAAAGGACAACAAGCTATAGAAGAAACATCAAATTCTGATCAAGTTGATTTGGACAAAATGACAACTGCTGATAAGAAGAAGTTGTTATGGAAGAAAGTTACTCCAGTTGAACCAAAATCCAATCTCATGATGAGTCAACTTGCTACATTTGGGTTGAGATCCAAGCAACCTAGAGATAAAGCTGGATTAGGTTCTGATGAAGAGAAGATTCAAACAGGAGTAGAGGTTACTCTAAAAGATCCTTTCATATTGACAGACAAGCTATATGAACAAATAAAACAAAGACACCTTGACAAGGTGTTGTCTGCTCAAGTTGTGATAGATGCTCATGATTAGGAGAATCTAAAAGAGAAATTGATCTTATTTCTCAATGATGGAATGACTTATTGATTAGCTGATTCTGATGTATTAAAGAAGTCTATCAGAGAGCTTCAACATATTCATTATCTTCTGGAAGTAAAATCTGATGTTACAAGAAGATGGTCAGAATATTTTTTGAAGGCTATATGAGATCTATTCAGAATCTCTGGTACAAAGACTTCTCATTACAGTCCAATGATTACTGAAGATGATGGAAGAGAAATTCCTATGCTGAAGAATTCTGCTAAGGTGGAAGTTATTCTGAAAGGAAGATGCTTATGTTATAATGAAAACTCTTCACATCCTAAGGTTATCAGACTTGGTGATGGACTTGAAAGAACATCCATTCAAGCTCTCAGAACAGCCATTTATCAAATTGGTGATAGTAAAAAAGAAGAACTGATGCAGGTCAAAGCACAGTTAGCTGAAGTTCTAAAGAAAGTTGAAGATAATCTGATAAGAGATTTTGTTAAGAATCATTATGGATTCAGATTGATTCAATGATGCTGGTAAAGCTGGATGTTTTGTAAGTTGTAATTATTTGTTTAGTCAAACTCTTATTGCATTTGAACTTAAATGTTTTTGACATCATCAAATCTATTAACTTGTACATTCTTGCATAATTTACAAGTTGGGGGAGATTGTTGAATATATTTGAGATGTCATGTCTAATATGTTTCATGTTTAGTTCTCAGATCTTAACTAACAGGAAATATCAATACTTACTAGAATCAGGACATACTGGAAGTCAGAACTTAAGGATATCAGAATTTAGATTATCAGAAGATAATATCAGAAGATGGATATCAGAACTTAAGTACTGGAGGACTTACAATTAAGGAAGGAAGCTGATTTACAGGAAAGATGATAGAGACTAACACAAGAAGAAGATATGCAAGGAAAGAGTTCGAGGACTAGAAGAATTATAAGATATCTGGTTGATATATTTTAGGAGACATAATTATATTCCATATCAACTAGAAGTTATCTTGTAACTGTGTGTCTATATAAACACAGACATAGGTTTACTCTATAAGAGTTACGATCATCGAGAAGATCATATATTGTAACCTAGCAGCTCTCGTGATATTTGTTCATCACTGAGAGAGAACAGTTCCATTTTAACAGAGTTTATTATAACGCATACATTTGTTTTCTGTTACTTATGCTTTAAATCGATTTGATTATATTCTACACTGTATTCAACCCCCTTCTGCAGTGTTGTGTGACCTAACAGATGAGAATGATGTGGGATTACAATTAGGTTTGCCGCAGCAGGGTGTTGCACGGATACCTAGGGTTCCATCCCAGGAGTCTGTTAGACAGGTTGCAGAGCCACATATGGTACCGTATCATGAGTACAATATTATGAGAGAGGATGTACAGTATTGGAGATCTCAGTGCAGAGATATTATGGGATTGTTTGACCAGAGAGATAGAGGATCGTTTGCCACACTTCATCCAGATTACATGATGAGGGAGAAACTTCAGCAGACGGTTTATAGTGCTACTCTTAAGTTAGATGCCTTGATACATGATGGGTCGCATTCTTATGCAGAGTTTCATAGAGCCACCCGTCTGGCACAGTCAGTCATTGAGATGCTTCGTGAGGATTTGAGACGCATTCCGCCAGGGTTTTGAGGCAGGACAGTTGGAGCTAGTTGTTGTATTATATGTGACATATGTAGATAGAAGCAGCATAGTATAGTGAGATCAGATATGTATGTGTGTAGTACTCAGTTTTGACTTGTATGAACACTAGTTATGGAAGACTTGATGTTAGACCTTTTGTATCAAGTATTAACAACTGAGGCTCGTGTCAGATATATATAAAATAAACTTTTCCAACTTTTCCTTTTACTTATTTAAATTTCAGTCTTTACAGCATTTATATTTACTATACTACTTTACAATTTTTCCATATCTCAAATTCTGTTTTATTTAAAACAGTGTTGTACAATTATTATTCAAAATTTTAAAATTATTTCAGATGATTTGTTTAAATTTTGAATTATTTAAATTTCTTGTTTTAATATTAGTTAAATTATTTTTCTTTCTACTATCTACTGTTTAATAAATTGTTAAAAAGAACTGTTTGTTTTATTATCAGAAAAATGGCACCAAAAAGAAAGACCGGAACTGAAACCTCCATCAACAATTCTGAGGGATAGAATAATGATACCATGAACCAAATGTTCCATTTGATGCAACAACAGATGGTAATGATACAACAGCAGATGCAGCAACAACAATAGCAGATTCAACAACAGATGTTACAACAGCCACCTCGTCACGAACCTTAGATACCACAAGTTGTTCCTGTTGTTACCTTTAAGCAGTTTCAGTCAGTTAAGCCTCCAGAGTTTGAGGGCACACCGGATCCTACTAAAGCTACTGCTTGGTTGAAAGAAATGGAGAAAGCATTTGCGCTTGTGAAAGTTGAAGAGGACCAAAACACTGATTTTGCTAGCTATTTCTTGAAAGGAGAAGCAAATTATTGGTGGGAATCCAAGAAAGCTTTAAAAGGTGAAAGCATCGTGACTTGGGATAGGTTTACGGAGTTGTTTCTGGAGAAGTATTTTCCTCGTTACATGAGGAACCAGATGGAAATCAAGTTCTTGGAACTGAAGCAAGGGAATATGTCAGTGACTGAATATGAAACCAAGTTTACTGAATTGGCTAGGTTTGTTCCGGAGCAGGTCGATACTGAGAAAAAACGGGCTAAGAGATTCCAAAAAGGATTGAAGCCGTGGATTCGTAGCGGAGTGGCAGAATTTGAGTTGACGACTTATACCGCCGTGGTTCAGAAAGCCATGATCATTGAAAGGGAAAGTGAGATGTCCCAAAGGGAAAAAGGACAAGGAAATTTTCAGAACCGTTTCAACAGGAATTCGGGATTTCAAGCCCGGAAAAATATGAATTTTAAAAGGATAGGACAAGTCAATCAGAGAACAGGTAATCATTTCCAAGCTCCTAACCAGCAGGGAATTATCAGACCCCCATTGCCATACTGTAAGACATGTGGTCAGAAACATACGGGCGTCTGTAACAAGGAAAATGTGGCATGCTTCAAGTGCAAGCAGAAAGGGCACTACTCCAATGAATATCTAGCAAGAAGAACAGAATTTACTTATTTCCAGTGTGGGAGGAAAGGGCATGTAGCCAGGGATTGTAGAGGACCATCTATGGCAGCTAGTGTTTCGAAAGTGTTGGCATTACCTCCACCCCCACATCAAAATCAGCCTAGAGCGAGAACTTTTAATATGATAATAAAAGAAGTTGTGCAGAGTCCTAGTGTGATTGCAAGTACACTTTTTGTGCATTTAGTAGAAGTAAAAGTATTGATTAATTCTGGAGCCACACAATCTTTTATTTTTGTAGATTTCGTTGATAAGATAAGTTTTGAAATTCAACAGTTTGGCGAGATGTTAATTATAAAATTAGCGAATAACGACCAAGTTCCTGTAGATCGAGTATGTCCCGAATGCGATATCGATATAGCCGGACATCATTTCTCTGTGGACTTGATACCCTTCAAATTAGTAGAGTTTGATGTTATTTTAGGAATGGATTGGTTAGCTTGTATTAATGCTCAGATCGATTGTGCGAATAAGAAAGTGAAGTTGCAAACTGCGAAAAATGTTACGGTAATATTTAAGGGTCGGAAATAGCGGAAGAAATTCCTGACCATGATGCAGACTAAACGATTGCTACGACAAGGATGTAAAGTTTATCTAGCTTATGTGTTGGATACTGAAAAGGAAAGTCCAAGGATAGAAGACATTCGAGTTGTGTGTAAATTTCCTGACATTTTTCCAAATGAACTTCCAGGATTACCGCCGGATCGAGAAATTGAGTTTACTATCATTTTAGCACCAGGTACGGAACCAGTTTCGAAAGCTCCATATTTTTTGGCATCGGTTGAAATTAAAGAATTGTCAACACAATTATAAGATCTTCTGGACAGAAGAATTATAAGACCCAGTGTATACCTATGAGGTACACCGGTATTGTTTGTGAAGAAGAAAGACGGCAACATGCGACTATGTATCGATTATCATGAATTGAATAAGTTGACTATCAAGAACAAGTATCCTTTACCACGGATCGATGATTTGTTTGATCAGTTAAAAGGAGTCACATGGTTCTCTAAGATTAAGGCTGAAGATATTGACATTATGAATTTCTCGTAATGGCATTCGGTCTGACTAATGCACCAATAACATTCATGGATTTATTAAACCGGGTATTCAAGAAGTACTTGGATAAATTTGTAATTGTATTTATTGATGACATCTTCATTTACTCGAAGACTGAAGAAGAACATGCTGAGCATTTGAGGATTGCTTTGGAAATTTTAATAAAGGAACAGCTTTACACGAAGTTCTCGAAATGCGAATTCTGGTTAAAAGAAGTACAATTTCTGGGCCATATTATTAGCATTGAAGGAATCAAAGTTGATCCAGCAAAGATTGAAGCTGTATTAAACTGGGAAAGACCAAAGACCCTGACAGAAGTCAGAAGTTACTTGGGATTGGTAGGGTACTATAGAAGATTCGTCAAGGATTTTGTGAAGATAGCTACTCCACTAACTAAGTTGACTCGAAAGAATGAAAAGTTCATATGGAATGACAAGTGTGAAGAAAGTTTTCAAGAACTAAAGAATCGATTGGTGACTGCACCTGTACTTGTGGTACCAGATGAGCAGGGAGATTTTGTCATTTATAGTGATGCTTCATATCAAGGACTAGGATGCGTATTGATGCAGCATAGTAACGTAATTGTATACTTCTAGACAACTATAACCTCATGAACATAAATATTCTATGCATGATATGGAACTAGCAGCTATTGTGTTCACACAGAAACTTTGGAGACATTATCTTTACGGCGAGAAGTGTGAAATTTACACGGATCATAAAAGTCTAAAGTATATCTTTACGTAGAAGGAACTTAACATGAGACGGAGAAGATGGTTAGAATTGATCAAGGACTATGATGTTACAATTAGCTACCATCCAGGAGAAGCGAACGTCATGGTAGAAGCGCTAAGCAGGAAAGAGAGATTGAATATATTAACTTCCTCAGAAGAATTGGTCAGAGAAATTGAGAAATTAAAAATTGAGGTTCATATTCCAGGGAAATCTACTGAAATAAACTATGCAATGACATTTCAGCCAGAACTGTTAGAAAAAGAGTAGAAGATGTCAGGAAGAAGTGATGAGTCAAGAACACGACTACCTAAAAGGAGAAATCACAAGTCAAAAAGATGATAAAGGAATTCTACAATTTTCATCGAGAATCTGGATACCAAATGTACACGAATTAAAAGAAGTAATATTACGAGACGCTCACAACTCAAGATATTTCATACATCAAGGAAGTACAAAAATGTATCAAGATCTAAAAGAAATTTTTTGGTGGCCAAACATGAAGAAAAAAATAGCAGAGTGGGTAAGTAAGTGTTATACGTGCCAACGAGTAAAAGCAGAACATCAACGTCCAAGCGGATTATTACAACCACTGGATATTCCAGAATGGAAATGAGAACATTTAGCTATGGATTTTGTGGTAGGACTTCCCAAAACCAGGGCAAATCATGATGCAATTTGGGTGATAATTGACTAACTAACTAAGTCAGCACATTTTCTTCTAATCAACAAATGATTTTTGCTTGACAAGTTAGTGCATTTATACCTCAAAGAAATTGATGCGACATGGAGTTCCTGTATCCATTGTATCTGATCGAGATCCACATTTCAATTCAAGATTTTGGAGATAATTTCAAGAATTCCTTGGTACCAAACTAAATATGAGTACCGCTTATCATCCGCAAACAGACGGACATAGTGATAGAATAATCCAAATAATTGAAGATATTTTACGGGTATGCGCAAATGATTTTGAAGGCAGTTGGGACGAGCATTTACCACTAGTGGAATTTTCGTATAACAATAGCTATCATGCAAGCATTGGAATGCCACCTTATGAAGCTTTATACGGAAGGAAATGCAGATCACCTGTGTATTGGGATGAAGTAGGTGAATGCAAGATTCTAGGTCTAGAATTAATTCAGTAGACTAAGGAAAAAGTAGAGCTTATTCGAAAGTGACTTGAAGTAGCACAAAATCGACAACGCAAATATGCAGATCAAGCTAGGAAGGATATGGGCTACCAAGAAGGAGAGCATGTGTTACTAAAAATATCACCATGGAAAGGATTGACCAGATTTGGCAACAAGGGTAAACTGAAGCCGTGATACGTTGGTCCATTTGAAATCTTGAAGAAAGTCGGGAAAGTTGCTTACGAGTTAGCCTTACCGCCTCACATG
The DNA here is from genome assembly GCF_009905375.1 of Apium graveolens. Lineage (NCBI taxonomy): Eukaryota > Viridiplantae > Streptophyta > Magnoliopsida > Apiales > Apiaceae > Apium > Apium graveolens. The sequence goes on along the minus strand of NC_133651.1, from coordinate 75,151,392 downwards.
TAGCATATCCATAACGTGTTCCACGTGTCGATGCTTAAGAGATATAATCCTGATTCTAGACATGTAATAAAATATGAGCCGATAGAGATTCAACCTAATTTGTCTTATATAGAGCAACCAATAAGAATTCTAGATCGGCAGGAGAGAGTGTTAAGAAATAAGTCTGTACCTTTAGTACGAGTTTGGTGGAGAAATCCTATGGTTGAAGAGTCAACCTGGGAACTTGAGAGTGAAATGTCAGAAAAGTATCCCCAGTTATTTGCTTAGCAAGATTCTGAGGACAGAATCCTATTAGGGGGGGATGTAACGACTGGGAAATTATGCTTGTATTATATCGTAATAAAGATAAATTATATGTGTTAGTAAGTCATTTATGTGTATTTAGTTATAAAACCCTAACTGCTCTGTGATACGTGTGTTCTGTATCATCAGGATATTTTTCAGGTAATGATCAGATATTTTATTTCGTATTAAAAGCTTTCGTATCAAAAGTCATACAACCCAAACTATGTTTTAATAGTTGATATTTCAAATAAAATAATTGGCCTTATTTTTCTTAGAACGGCTTGTACCATAGCGTTATTCTGAACATCTAGATATTTTTAAATTTTCTTATTTCGCGAAAAATGACTATTCTGTGCCCCTTCGGGTGTTAAAAACCCCTCAAAAATCACATTTTTATTTTTATAAAATTTTAGGACTTTCAAATATACCATTTCTTTGTATGTTTGAATTATTCACAATTTTTGGGAATTTTTGGCATACATATTGTATATATTGAATATTTAAAAATTAAAATTTAATACTCAAAAATTATAAAATTATGGGCCAATTATTTTTAATAGATGTATAATTAGGGCCTTAATTTTAATTAGGAGTATTAATTTTACTATTATAAATACGATTATTTTATTTAATTATTTATAATTAATTATAAAAATGCTGCAAAAATACAAAAATTCTCTGAAGAACAGGGTGGGGTCGGATTTCGGGTCAGGAATCAATTCACGATTTTGAGCAATTTTAAGCACCAAATAGATCGATGTGAGTACTCAAATTGATCCTCTCTATAATAACCCCAATTTTTGGAAATTTTTGAAACCCTTATGAATAGTGATTTTGCAGATTATGCTGAATAAGAAAACTTTTCATGCCACGCTATGTAGGGGTTCTGTTATTGATATTCTGAGATTTTATTAGTACTCTATATGGTATATAAGTGTATGTAAAGATCGTCATAATCCAATTCCGAACACTTTGATTTTTCCCGGAAATCTACCAGATACAAAAAGAATTGAGTATAAGGTAACAGAATAAAAAGGATTTAAATTCAAGGATTATACGAGAAGATCATAAAAGGAATATAATGTATTGAGAAAAGTTAAGGAAACCTAAGTAATGAGATTCCGGGTATGATCCCTCAAACGATAAACGAGAACGAAAGTTAAGCGAACCGTATAACAGATCAGCGGTCATTAGCCAAGTGATTAAGAGTTAAGCAAAGGGTTAGAGGGGAGTAATGTCACCTCACCAACAAGAAGAGGACAAGTGTGGGAGGATGACATCACAGGATGACCTAAGCATGACATAAGGGAAGGAGGTGTGGTTGATTAATAACCACACAAATTTCATGGTTAAAAAGGTAATTTACCAAAATCAAAAGCTAGTAACCAAGAAAACAACTCACAAAACACAAAGATATTTCATTTCTTCATCTTGCTCTCGGCTTTCAAGGAAAAAGCAAGAAAGAAAATTTCAAAATCAAGATCCAACAATTGTTAAATCACAAGGTAATTATCCAAGGTCCCTCATGATTAGTTATAGCTATCCTATAAGTTTGAGCTTCTAATTCATCCACAATCTCTTCCTAAAAATCATGGAAGAAGATGGTGAATAGTGTTTTTCAAGAACTAAAATTTTTGTTCTTGAAGTTTTGTTTAGTTTAAGCTTGGATAAGGACTTTAAGGGTGATTCCAAGCCATTCTCTTGATTCTCCACTCTCCAAGGAAGGTATAAACTCCAAACCCTAGCTTTAGTTTTGAGTAATTAGGAATGAATATGATTGATATAGTATATGTGAAGCATGATGCTTGATTGTTTAAAGTTTGGTTGAGTTTGTAGAGATTAGTTGGTTTTGTGGTATTTTTGGGGTTGTAAATCTTGATAATTAGTTAAGGAACCTAAGTAAAGCTTTTAGTTCATGTGGGGAATAAGTATAAATTGTTAATGTGGAGTTGTTGGGGCTGTTATGATGTAGGATGGATGGAGTTTTGATTGGGTTGTGAATTGGGATTGGTTGGTGGTTGTTTTGGAATGGTTTAAATTTGGGAAATCGCGTAAACATAGCCGTCGTAATGCCCGATTTACCGTAGACAGTTTTTGTTCTTAACATCAGAACCCTTGAACTCACTGCTAGGTTTTGACCATTTCCATGTTTAGATAGTTCATGTTATGAGCTTCGTTTTGATATGTGGTTCGTTTGATTCCGATGAACGGTTTAGGAGAAACAACCGTTTTAAGTAATGACGTTTCGCGAACGAACCCTTACCCCTCGCCTTACTTTGAAACATAGGTTAAAGACCTTAAAGGACTAATTGAAGTATGAAACATTTATGTAAGGTGTAATACGCAGTTGGTAAGACACCTGCGAAGGAATCACCTTAAAACTCGTAATGGTTAAACTATTAAAAATGGTGGAGCCGAGGGTACTCGAGTGACTTAAGAGAATCAGTAAGCGCAAAGCGAGCGTTAGAGTCTAAGTTGGTTAATGTATAGATTTACAAGTGACTTTGGTTTAATTCCAACTTACTTGTTGTTTATAGGTTACCAGACTCGTCCCGAGCCATTCGTAACCCCCAGTCGCTCAGGCAAGTTTTCTATCTGTTATACTGTTGTTGTGATGTATACACTTGTATATGCATTATCTTGTAATAGATGCATGACGGTTATATTAACAAATTTTTGCGATATATTGTAGCATGTGATATGGTACATATGCATGCCTGTTTCGTATTCTTGTCATATATATCTGTTGGTTCAGTTGATAATACCTATGCTAGAGAATAGCGGTAAATTGCATATACCCTTAGTATAGGGACCCAAAGGTGAAAACATTTTCTAAAACCGGGAGTCGAGGATCCCGAGTAGATTATATATATATATATATATATATATATATATATTTATATGTATATATATGGTTATAGTTTTCAAAACTATTAATCGAATAAGGTTTATTCGATAACGTTATTTTATTATTGAATATTATTATGAATATTCATTTGAGGGCTTATGACTCAGCTTAATTTATTTATTGAATATTATTTGAATATTCATTTGAGAATCTATGACTCCGATTATTTGCTGAGATATATTCTTTATTTTATTAAAGAATAATGTTTCGATAATCAAACTTATTTTCGATTATTCAAATAAAGATAGTACTTTTGTATAAGTATATCTTTGATTATTTAATTTTCATTCAAGTAAGAGTTTTAAAACTTCTACTTCAATTATTTTTATAAAGATTATTCTTTATGGGAATATTATTTAAATAATAATATTCAGATATTTTCTAATATATTGGGACTGATTTATTTTACTAAATCAACATCACTCCGAACATTCTTAAAAATGTTTCGCGAGCCTTCAAAATGATTTTTAAAAGTTAAAGCGGATCCCAAAACTCATTTTTATATTTAAGATCCTCCTTTCGAAGGGGATTTAAATACTCGCTCAAAACCTGAGGGATCCGGCTCTGTGGTGTGTTTTATATTCGCAACAAGGTTGCTGTTTTGATAAATGAATTGATTACTTACCCAACACTCGGGAAGTAAAATTCTTGGAACAAGTTAATCCATTAACAGGCATCGCCTGGGAAATATCGGTGAGTTTTCCTTTCCAACTAGATACGACTTCTTGGTGGAGCCGTATCAACAAGTTTCTACTTGGGGAAAGGGGGAACGAGCTTTACGTTTCAGAGTCATGGATTTCATCTGAACTAGGAGTGGCATAAGTGGTCGAGTGGCGCTGGCCCAGCCTTATTATATTGGCCCAAATGGCCTGGAAGTTCCGCTAAGGAGGTCCATTCCTTAGGAGTTCAGTGTTCGGTTGACAAGTAAATCCGACAGGTTCTCCTCTACATGTAGAAAATGGTGGGGTTGCACTACTACGACTAATCATCGTAAGTGGTCTTCCTGGCGCGGCAAACTCCCGTAATGAGTTCGTCATCCAATTGGATATTTCTACAACACTACCCAGAGCACTTCGATAGAAAGGCTACGGTTGGGCGATTGTTGAGTGTTGGCAGGGTCAAGTTTTCAAAATGATGTTTGCATCAAATGAAGTATCTCATAACTTCATTTTATTTTGATGATATTTTAAAGGTTGAATCTATTCAAGTATTATCTTGTAGTCTCATCTATGTGATGAACTTTTGAACTAATTATAACTTGAACGGTGGTAGTTCAAGTAGTATTTGGAAAGGATATAAGTATATTGGAGTATCTTGTAACTTCATCTTTTAAACTTATATCTAGTAAATGATTATCTTATGCATGAAAAAGATTTTCAGAAAACCGTTGAGAGAAGGTTAGATATATGAGATCACCTTGCAACAGTATTTTTATACAGTTATACACTGGAACTCTGTGTGTATTATGCATGGAAGAGGACTTCCAATATTTTGAAAAGTATATATGTATATATATACTGAATATTTTGCGACTTCATCGCATTAAGATATCAACTTGGTTCATTTCTTCTTAACCAAGACTTTCTTGAGTACTATGAGAATGCTCATATATTGTAAATTATTATACATATTATTTCGGTGGGCTTGTTGCTCACCCTTGCTTTCTTCTTTCATCACACAACATCAGATAGATAAGATGAACATGACCAAGCTCCCAATTCGCAAGCGGATAGGAAACGTTCCGCAGCTTTCTGGAAGCGTTGAGGCCGCTGTAGCTGAGGTAGAAATTACCAATAGGCTAAGTTTTCAACTAATGATGTACCAGACTTATGTATATTATGAGTTGTAATAATGGCAGAGAAATGTAAATTTATTCAGAAACCTGTTTAAGGTGTATTGGCATATAATTGTGGAATAAAATGACTTGTGATTATTTTTGGATGTCCATCTCTGAGACTATAACTTGTGGTGTGTGTGTTTATTGTGGGGTCACAGTACAGAGTAGTTGATTAATTATTAAGATTGGGTGTTATTAAGGGAAATGGAACTCGTGACAACCCGGATCCCCGACCCCGGATTTGGGGGTGTTACAGAAGTGGTATCAGAGCTAAGCGTTATAAACCTCATAGATGATGTGACGTTAAGATAATAAGTTCACTAAGATAATAAGAACTCTTGCCAAGTTCATAGTCGGGCTACCTAACATAGTACTGATAGTTAAAACCCTTACGGGAACCCTTATAAATATTCAGATAGTAACATAGTTCGTTCTCGTATAGGGCAGCGGGGCACCAAACCCTGAGGTTCAGGAGCATCAGCATGAGGATGTTTTATTACAAGCTGGAGATCAAATTGTGAATCCGATGGAGTACCCTAATGAGGGACCGGATGAGATTTATATTGAGAATGTTGCGGTTGAGGATGTTATTCCGGAAAGAATTGTGGCTGAGGAGGATCTCATGGAGGATCCTGATGAGAATGAAGAGAGGACCACTGAGGAATTGATGACCGTAGTCAGGGCGACTACCAGAGCAAGAATGGCCGCGAGGGTGGCACTAGAGGATGAAGAGTTACCAAGGGCACAAAAGTTAATGAGGGCAGAAGGAGTGGGGCCTTCCACGACACCAATTATACCAGTATCAGACCCTCTTGCAGAGGTTCCTGTAGACATCCATGAGGTTCCACCAATTCCTGTTCCATCCCCGGTACAGAGCCCAGCACCTACTGAGGAAATGCCACCTTTATCTCCTGCACCATTGTCATTTGATACCGTGCTTGGTTATCCGTTTGGATCTCCTGGGTCTGCGCCACCTCCACCCCATGGACTGCTAGATGCTACCACTCAGGCTTCTCTTATCGCCAATTATCATATGACTTTGGGTGGCCTGTCTGAGGCGCGTAATGTTAGGAGTGATCTGTTGGATCGACTTACTGTACCGAGGATTGAGGGTGGGGTACTTCCGGCAGGATTAGCTCATAGCATGGAAAGGATTGAGGCTACCACCCGTGTTATAGCTAGAGGCCATCTTGAGGGTCAGATTGATCCAGCTCTACTTGTAACTATCCTAGACCTCATCACCGCTTTAATGGAGCAGGTTAGGGATGTCGTGCGTGCCCGCATTTCTTGATCCATAATGGTGTGCAGAGTCTGAACAATCTGACAAGAATTTCATGCAGCACCGCTTTTGGAGGATTAGCCTATGTTATGGATGATTAGTTTTAATGACTAGATGATTATCTATGGTAGTACTTTCGGGATAGAAGCGATCAGATCAAATGATGTAATTCTCTTTAATGTGTTCAGTTGTTGACCCTCGAACAAATGGTTATGTATATATTCGTTAATTTCAGTTCAGATCAGTTTGTTTGTGATAAGATCACATTGTTAATTGCTCTATTAACACGCAAGAGAGTGTCATGAAGTTTATCGAACTTAAGAATTCATAATTTGCAATCATGCAAGGACTGAACGAGGGGAAGACTTAAGCAAAGTAAGTAAGACAAATATCCGGAGATTCTCAAAATTTTCCAAGTAATATGCCCCCACAAGGAATAAGATTAGGGGCAAACCTTGAATGTGATAATCAGGGAGGTCGCAATTAAGATATAAAGAACCCGGAATATAATAAAGTGGAAAATGAGGATTTAAATTAAAAGATGACCCCAATTATGGGGAGTAGGAAGAAATATTTGGACTAAGAAAACAAAAGTCGAGCGAGATAAGGAGACCCGAGACGGTACTCCTATACGGAAATTCATGGACCTGTCTAAACAGAACTTATACTTTTCCCCTAACCACCACCTTGAGGAAACAATGTAGTGGAAAATTCTTTCAGGACCTTTAAATCGCTAAGCTCTCAGTGTTCCAAGGAACAAGTTGACCCAGTCGAGGCAAGAGCCTGGCTAAAGGAAATATAGGAATCATTTGAGATTCTAAATGATTGCGAATCACAAAAGACTATTTTTGTCACTTACCCTCCTAAGAGAGAGACCATCCACTGGTGAAAGACCAAGAAAGGCGGAACAAGAGGTCATGATAAACTGATTTAAGTTCAGTCAATTGTTTTCGGGAAAGTAATTCCCAAAGATAAGGAGATAGTGTAAAAGCTTTGGAGCTAGAACAAAAGCGGATAAGTATGATGAATTATGAATCTAAGTTGTAAAAGTTGTCAAGATTCGTTCTGAGGACACGAATCCAGAATGACGGGATGTTTGAAATCAATACTTATGTTGTGTTGGTTCATGAAATAATGATAAGAGAAAGGAAAATAAAAAAGAAAAAGAAAAAGAAACTAGAGTGGAAAGGAATATAAAGGCAATAGAGTTTGAGGAATGATAAGGGAGTTGGGTATGAGGAAACCCTAAAGACTCGTAGTAATAGAAATAGAAAAGTATGTAATCGTCAGGATGATGGTGATTCACCATGAGTTAAATTGATGGGTGAAGGTATAAGAGATACATATATTTTATCCCCTGTAAGTTGGGAGGATTCGAGGAAACCTTGAGATAGTTCGAAGGATAAATAATGAGACGAGGATAGACTGAGGAGACAAGAAAGTAAGAAATTAGGAAAAATTGGATGAAGGAAGTGACCTTCAAGAATGTGAAGTGTAAGACCGGTGGCTTGATACCCAGAAAGGGAGACGCCATGTATGAAAGATATCCCAACATTGAGGTGACTGTTGAGATAAACAACAAAAGTAAATAAGGAATTATTAAGAAGAAGTTCACGTTGAACACGACCAATATCTTCCAGAACATCCTTGTTATCGTTACCAAATTAGGCAAGAAAAGCGGATAACCGTTGTTATCTTTTGGAGGCCATATTGATTGACCTCAGTTTGAATAAGGATGCTATTGTGAAATTGGTATAGACTATCGAGGTGGGAATGATTGAATAAGATAATCTATCAAGGATATATGACTTGATTTATCCATGGAAGGATGCAAGTACCTTTTTAAAGGTGGAATTAAGGATAGAACATCAGTAACTTAAAACGAATCCTAGGGGAATGCATAAAGGCTGGCATTTCACCCTTAATAGGGATAGTATGAGTTTTGACAGTATGAATTGGAAAGGATTAAGGTAATAACAACCTTTAAGAATCAGTGGAGAAATTTTTTTCAGAAGTATATAGACAATGATTCTGGTATTAATAAATGGTATCTTGATATGCCCTGTATCTAGGGAATACAGGAGGAACGATTCAAGGATAACCTTAGAGGTTTTACAAGGAGAAAGGTAATATTCAAAATTCTCAAAAATAGAAATGTTGATAAAGGAAATATGACGTAATTATAATGATGCCAAGTGGGGCACGTGTTAAACCACCAGAAAGTATGGATCGAACCAGTAAAGGTCGAAATTGTTCAGGGCAATTAGGACCTAAGATAAAAGATGTTCTAAGTATGATTGAGAGTCAGTCGTGACAGTGATTAACCTCTAAAGACTGAGGCAATAACTTATGGAAAAATGGTGATATTTTTTTTACTCATCAGATTTTAAGGAAAACATCTTCACATAAGCAGTGATTGAAATGAGGTAGAAAATTTATTTGGAGGTGGTTAAAATGACATTGATTGTAAAGAAATTTTACTATCAGGAAAGGCCAAAGAGGTGGCTGACACTTTAAAGGTAAGAGGATAATTATAGGCGCTTGTGCCAAAGGAATACAGTGACGGTGGTTAAAGCTATGAAGGTTGTATTATGGTTTGGAAGATTGACATTCCTTCTGATGACTGTGCAATACCCAACCGTAATAGTATTTGGTAAAGGTTTAATTCGTGTAATCGCCATGAGCGGGCTATCTATCTCAGGAGATACTATCTTGAGATAAGCCAGGACCATGTTTCAAAAAGGACTAGACGAACCCTTGAGTTAAGTCTTCTATTTAAGGCATACGAGTAAGAATGGTATTAACCTGCTATCGTTGCTTTGATTGAAACTCTTCTGCAATTTTATCTGCTTCATGTCATGTATGTATGTCAGGATCAGGAGTGTTCTTCATGAATCATGAATGGTGATTATGTTACCTCCTTAGAAGAATTTTATACGAAATATATGGACTCCGTATGGTTAGATATTGAGATTTCATGGAAAGTGAATGATGACAGTAGGTCAGTGGTGGACCATAGTAAGGCAACAATGATTCTGCGAGTAATGAGCTGATTACAACCATGAGAGTTGTATTGGAATGGATGTTGAGATTAAGTACCACTAATCGGGTCGTGGTGGTGTATAAATTATCATTGATAGACTAATTAAGTAGAGTATCTACCTATTGAATATTTATTCCTTCTTATCAATAGAGAGTCGTATTATTATACGAGGAAGGTTGCGATGCAAGCATAGAATTCTAGTAACGATGATGTCTAGAATGAGATCCCAGATTCGATTTTCAATGTCGAGGGAGTTTCAAAGGTAATTGTGTATAAGCTCAAGGAAGAGCATGGGTCCATAGAATGATGGATGGAATAGCAAAAATATTTAGGCATGTGAAATACGATGCTATAATACTTGATGTTGATATGTATACATATATGTTTTGTTCTCCTATGACAAACCTCTATAGTTCAGAGGTAGGTTCCAAGCCAGATATTTTGTGGCAGTATATTTTTTTTCAAATATACAATTCTCTTCAATTCGTTCTTTTCTCTTCTTTTCATTTCATGTAAGCTGAGAAGAACAACCCTTCCAGAAGGGGAGGTATTGCCGAATGACTATCTATCTGTGTGATAGAAGCCTAGTAGGATACCATCTATTGTTTAATTGCTTGTCAAGTACTAAAGGCTGGCCACCTTTTGTACTAACTATGCGATATAACAAGTGTTCATGATCATAGTGATCTCTCAACAAATTCATTTACTTTTATATGATTGATCAAACTTTAGGAAATAGAAATAGCTGAAAAAGGAGTAATAAAGTTGTGGTAGTATTCGGAATGGAAACACATTCGTGATACTAAGGTTGACGTGGTTAGTAAAAGGTTATAGAACGCTAACGAGCAAAAGTATAACCAGTATAATATTAGGAACGGAAGGTAGTAGCGATTACGAACTGGAAAAGAATGCGTATTGAGACGCCAAAGCTATAGTGCTAGAAGCTGTGATAAAATTCCATGCAATAGACTTGAAAGAATTTGGAATGATCACTTAACGCGGATTGAGTTATCTTACGACAATAGATCATATGTCATTATCGAGATATCGCCTTATGAGATCCTTGAGGGAAGACAATATCGATCCCCCTTATATTAGGATGAAGTTGTAGAGCGCAAGATACTCGGACCAGCAGTGGTCCAAAGGACCAAGGATATAATAGATCTAATCAGAGGACGGCTGGTAGTAAACTAAGATGGACATAAGAGGTATGTTGATTTGACACGAAAGGACAAGGAATAGGAAGTAGGGGACCTAGTGCTGTTATAGGTATTCCCTTGGAAAGGATGGATGAGGATCGGAAAGAAAGGAAAGCTAAGTCCACAAATTGTTGGACCCTTGGATATATTAAGACGTTTTGGGAAGTTAGCATATGAGCTAGCCCTACCCCAGAACATGTAGCAAGTCATAACGTGTTTCACGTATCAATGTTAAGGAAGTGTAATTCGGATGCCAGACAAATAGGGGCATATGAGCACATAGACACGCAAACCGACGTAACCTATATGGAGCAACCAGAAAGGGGCTATAGATCGAAAAGGAACAAGTGCTTAGGAGAAGGGTTATCAAACTAGGCAGAGTTTGGTGGTAGGACCACAATGTGGGAAAAGTTACTCGAGAGTTAGAAAGTGCAATGCTAAGAGAGTATCCCTATTCATTTTCTATCTGATTCCGGGACGGAATCCTTTTAAGGAGGGGAGACTGTAATAACCCCAATTTTTGGAAATTTTTGAAACCCTTATAAATAGTGATTTTGCAGATTATGCTGAATAAGAAAACTTTTCATGCCACGCTATGTAGGGGTTCTGTTATTGATATTCTGAGATTTTATTAGTACTCTATATGGTATATAAGTGTATGTAAAGATCGTCAGAATCCAATTCCGAACACTTTGATTTTTCCCGGAAATCTACCAGATACAAAAAGAATTGAGTATAAGGTAACAGAATAAAAAGGATTTAAATTCAAGGATTATACGAGAGGATCATAAAAGGAATATAATGTATTGAGAAATGTTAAGGAAACCTAAGTAATGAGATTCCGGGTGTGATCCCTCAAACGATAAACGAGAACGAAAGTTAAGCGAACCGTATAACAAATCAGCGGTCATTAGCCAAGTGATTAAGAGTTAAGCAAAGGGTTAGAGGGGAGTGATGTCACCTCACCAATAAGAAGAGGACAAGTGTGGGAGGATGACATCACAGGATGACCTAAGCATGATATAAGGGAAGGAGGTGTGGTTGATTAATAACCACACAAATTTCATGGTTAAAAAGGTAATTTACCAAAATCAAAAGCTAGTAACCAAGCAAACAACTCACAAAACACAAAGATATTTCATTTCTTCATCTTGCTCTCAGCTTTCAAGGAAAAAGCAAGAAAGAAAATTTCAAAATCAAGATCCAACCATTGTTAAATCACAAGGTAATTATCCAAGGTCCCTCATGATTAGTTATAGCTATCCTATAAGTTTGAGCTTCTAATTCATCCACAATCTCTTCCTAAAAATCATTGAATAAGATGGTGAATAGTGTTTTTCAAGAACTAAAATTTTTGTTCTTGAAGTTTTGTTTAGTTTAAGCTCGGATAAGGACTTTAAGGGTGATTCCAAGCCATTCTCTTGATTCTCCACTCTCCAAGGAAGGTATAAACTCCAAACCCTAGCTTTAGTTTTGAGTAATTAGGAATGAATATGATTGATATAGTATATGTGAAGCATGATGCTTGATTGTTTAAAGTTTGGTTGAGTTTGTAGAGATTAGTTGGTTTTGTGGTATTTTTGGGGTTGTAAATCTTGATAATTAGTTAAGGAACCTAAGTAAAGCTTTTAGTTCATGTGGGGAATAAGTATAAATTGTTAATGTGGAGTTGTTGGGGCTGTTATGATGTAGGATGGATGGAGTTTTGATTGGGTTGTGAATTGGGATTGGTTGGTGGTTGTTTTGGAATGGTTTAAATTTGGGAAATCGCGTAAACATAGTCGTCGTAATGCCCAATTTACCGTAGACTGTTTTTGTTCTTGACATCAGCACCCTTGAACTCACTGCTAGGTTTTGACCATTGCCATGTTTAGATAGTTCATGTTACGAGCTTCGTTTTGATATGTGGTTCGTTTGATTCCGATGAACGGTTTAGGAGAAACGGTCGTTTTAAGTAACGACGTTTCGCGAATGAACCCTTACCCCTCGCCTTACTTTGAAACATAGGTTAAAGACCTTAAAGGACTAATTGAAGTATGAAACATTTATGTAAGGTGTAATAGGCAGTTGCTAAGACACCCGTGAAGGAATCACATTAAAACTCGTAATGGTTAAACTATTAAAAATGGTGGAGCCGAGGGTACTCGAGTGACTTAAGAGAATCAGTAAGCGCAAAGCGAGCGTTAGAGTCTAAGTTGGTTAATGTACAGATTTACAAGTGACTTTGGTTTAATTCCAACTTACTTAATGTTTATAGGTTACCAGACTCATCCCGAGCCATTCGTAACCCCCAGTCGCTCAGGCAAGTTTTCTATCCGTTATACTGTTGTTGTGATGTATACACTTGTATATGCATTATCTTGTAATAGATGCATGACAGTTATATTAGCAAATTCTTGCGATATATTGTAGCATGTGATATGGTACATATGCATGCCTGTTTCGTATTCTTGCCATATATATCTGTTGGTTCAGTTGATAATACCTATGCTAGAGAATAGCGGTAAATTGCATATACCCTTAGTATAGGGACCCAAAGGTGAAAACATTTTCTAAAACCGGGAGTCGAGGATCCCGAGTAGATTTTATATATATATATATATTTATATATATATATATATGGTTATAGTTTTCAAAACTATTAATCGAATAAGGTTTATTCGATAACGTTATTTTATTATTGAATATTATTACGAATATTCATTCGAGGGCTTATGACTCAGCTTAATTTATTTATTGAATATTATTTGAATATTCATTTGAGGATCTATGACTCCGATTATTTGCTGAGATATATTCTTTATTTTATTAAAGAATAATGTTTCGATAATCAAACTTATTTTCGATTATTCAAATAAAGATAGTACTTTTGTATAAGTATATCTTTGATTATTTAATTTTCATTCAAGTAAGAGTTTTAAAACTTCTACTTCAATTATTTTTATAAAGATTATTCTCTATGGGAATATTATTTAAATAATAATATTCAGATATTTTCTAATATATTGGGACTGGTTTATTTTACTAAATCAACATCACTCCGAACATTCTTAAAAATGTTTCGCGAGCCTTCAAAATGATTTTTAAAAGTTAGAGCGGATCCCAAAACTCATTTTTATATTTAAGATCCTCCTTTCGAAGGGGATTTAAATACTCTCTCAAAACCTGAGGGATCCGGCTCTGTGGTGTGTTTTATATTTGCAACTAGGTTGCTGTTTTGATAAATGAATTGATTACTTACCCAACACTCGGGAAGTAAAATTCTTGGAACAAGTTAATCCATTAACAGGCATCGCCTGGGAAATATCGGTGAGTTTTCCTTTCCAACTAGATACGACTTCTTGGTGGAGCCGTATCAACAAGTTTCTACTTGGGGAAAGGGGGAACGAGCTTTACGTTTCAGAGTCATGGATTTCATCTGAACTAGGAGTGGCGTAAGTGGTCGAGTGGCGCCGGCCCAGCCTTATTATATTGGCCCAAATGGCCTGGAAGTTCCGCTAAGGCGGTCCATTCCTTAGGAGTTCAGTGTTCGGTTGACAAGTAAATCCGACAGGTTCTCCTCTACATGTAGAAAATGGTGGGGTTGCACTACTACGACTGATCATCGTAAGTGGTCTTCCTGGCGCGGCAAACTCCCGTAATGAGTTCATCATCCAATTGGATATTTCTGCAACACTACCCAGAGCACTTCGATAGAAAGGCTACGGTTGGGCGATTGTTGAGTGTTGGCAGGGTCAAGTTTTCAAAATGATGTTTGCATCAAATGAATTATCTCATAACTTCATTTTATTTTGATGATATTTTAAAGGTTGAATCTATTCAAGTATTATCTTGTAGTCTCATCTATGTGATGAACTTTTGAACTAATTATAACTTGAACGGTGGTAGTTCAAGTAGTATTTGGAAATGATATAAGTATATTGGAGTATCTTGTAACTTCATCTTTTAAACTTATATCTAGTAAATGATTATCTTATGCATGACAAAGATTTTCAGAAAAATGTTGAGACAAGGTTAGATATATGAGATCACCTTGCAACGGTATTTTTATACATTTATACACTGGAACTCTGTGTGTATTATGCATGGAAGAGGACTTCCAATATTTTGAAAAGTATATATGTATATATATACTGAATATTTTGCGACTTCATCGCATTAAGATATCAACTTGGTTCATTTCTTCTTAACCAAGACTTTCTTGAGTACTATGAGAGTGCTCATATATTGTAAATTATTATACATATTATTTCGGTGGGCTTGTTTCTCACCCTTGCTTTCTTCTTTCATCACACAACATCAGATAGATAAGATGAACATGACCAAGCTCCCAATTCGCAAGCGGATAGGAAATGTTCCGCAGCTTTCTGGAAGCGTTGAGGCCGCTGTAGCTGAGGTAGAAATTACCAATAGGCTATGTTTTCAACTAATGATGTACCAGACTTATGTATATTATGAGTTGTAATAATGGCAGAGAAATATAAATTTATTCAGAAACCTGTTTAAGGTGTATTGGCATATAATTGTGGAATAAAACGACTTGTGATTATTTTTGGATGTTCATCTCTGAGACTATAACTTGTGGTGTGTGTGTTTATTGTGGGGTCACAGTACAGAGTAGTTGATTAATTATTAAGATTGGGTGTTATTAAGGGAAATGGAACTCGTGACAACCCGGATCCCCGACCCTGGATTTGGGGGTGTTACAATCTCGGTTTGTTCTTTCGATTTCTGGTATTAATTTCATGTTTGGATTCACTAATTTTCAATTTTAAATTTTATGGATTATGTCTGATTTGGGTCTTTTCGATTCTGGGGTTATAAGATTATTTTGTTGATTGATATAGCTTCCATGTGATGTATACAATCGATTCATGCTAATTAATTTAACAAATGATTGCTTAAACTGTTAATTCGATATCTAGGGTTTATGCTAATTTTTCAATTAATCGTTTTTTATTTTTGAAGAAGCTGAGGTTAGTAAGAGGTTAGGGGTTTGATTATAGATGTTTCAGCTTTATTTGGAGCTATTAATCTTGAAATTTTATGTACACAATAGCCAAATCCATGTTTGGCCGAAAAACTTTGAGTTTTGATTGGAGAAGTAGTTTCAGAGATGATTCCGGCCTGTAGACGGTGACTTGATGTTGTTGAACTGATTTGGAATGAAAACCGTGTAAAAATGAAGTCAAACGGTGTTTGTTTGGCCAGTTTTAAGGGTCGCCAGACTCCGGGAACGTCACCGGAATCTAGAAAGATTCTGGCGTGTTCTTGGAGACCCGGCCCGTATTCTAACCCATTTACCCAATTCAAAACCCGGAATAAAAGCCGGTTTTGATCCGTTTTGTCAGAAAACCATTTTCTGACAACTGTTTCTGGATTTTTAATTTTAATTTTATTTTTATTATTTATAAAAATATGTTTTATTTATTTTATAAATTGATTAATTAATTATATAATTAATTGATTTATATTATAAATAATTCTGAAATATTTTCTAAAAATTAAAAATATTTATTTATTTATTTATTTATTAATTATTTATTAATTATTCAAAAATGATTAATTATTTTGATAATTAATCAAATTATTTTTAATAATTCATAATAAATTTATTTTTAATTCCAAAAACTATGAAAAAAATCATTTTTAATTCTTATTTTTCCTAAATAATTATTTAAAAATATTTTTGAGGTTCAATTATTTTTAATATTTAATTATATTGAATAATAAATTAATTTATTCTTATTTATTGAATAATAATCGAACCGTTTATCTGATTTAAGCGAAACCAAAGCCCTTCGAGTCAGAAAAATGATTTGTTTTTATTGAAAAAAGTTTGAAATCCTAATTTCTTTTAGAAGCGAGTCGACTTATGATATTTATATACTTATAAGCCTTATTAATTATAGAGACGAGTTCAATAAATTCCAAAAAAAATAGAAAACGAGCTAGATATTGTTCACAAATGCGAATAGCGAGTCGATTTCGATTTTAAAAATTATTTTGAACCTAGAATAACTATGTGACTTATGTGTTATGTGAATTATATGGTTAATCGAGTCTTATTTGTTAATAATTATTATACGAGTCAGTTATAACCGTACGTATAGACGATATGGGCTACGTGAATTCAGTTTGAAATACGATTGAAATGCGAGCTGACTAAATAAGCCTATTTCTTTGTTAGAGAAGAAGCCAACAAAGCGGATCGAGCCGGCGATAGAGGAAGGTGCTATACTTGTGGTAGATCGCGTGAAAGGAAAGTTTTTCCCCTATTCTAAATTCAAAATAGTGAATTGCTTTTAGATTCTTATCGCAGTTACACACTGATAATTCCTATTCACAAACACTGATATACAATTATTATTCCTTTGTTCATATTTCATTTTGATTCCTAATTTCTCCCAATTCGTTGGATCCTCTGTTCATATTCTAATAGTTTATATATACATATATCCTGATATACTCCGATGTTGGGATACATTAAAGCATACCGATTATTCCGGTTGCTCCTCTATGGACTGGAGGGTGACGATTAGGATCAGGTAAACACTTGATCCTAAGGGCCGGGAATTAACCAGATCCTTGTGTTGGGCCGTAGAGCCTGGGTACCCGAATGGATCTATACGTTGCGGTATGGATCTGCACTGTGTCCTGGCTGATCAGTAGGATATAGGTGCGAACTTGTGTCCAGTTTAGTTTATTAATACTCGCCGATAATGGCCTTTGTTCTTTTCTTGCGAGGTTATATCTTTGCCAATGTAACCAAATTATCGGTTCATTCAACTTTACTATAACACTGTTTATATGTTAACTTGTTGAGCAACTTATGGCTCACCCCCTTTTTCTTTTTATTCATCTTATTATTTTTAGTTAAGAAGGAAAATGAAACCTATCAGGACTCGCGTGGTAAAGAAACGAGTCAAGCAGCGGGACCCTCTAATACCAAAAGTGTTGATCTCGATTCAGGAAGAAAGCTTTGAGTTACCTGAGCAGGTGTAGTGTAGATAGATAATGTGGGTGTTTGAATAAAGATAAATGTACTTTATAACTTGTTAGAGAATGGTTTGTAATAAAGTGAGTTTTGTGAGATTTTAAATTTGGATTGTAATAAAAGTAGAGTGTTGTTCTTGTTTTCATACTTTAACCTAGAAAAGATCCTGGTTAGTATTACAGCGGTTAGATATGTATTTGCTTTATTATTAGACATATTTATACAGGTTTGGTAATTGGCTATTAACACCCAGACCTAGACCCCGGGTTTGGAGGGCATTACAACTATAACAGCCCGCACTTCCGTACTATTAAATCTAAATCAAAACTATTACAAAATCCAACTTATGAATCAAAAATTCTATTATAAAGGTGACTATAATTACAAAAACGCAGCTAAAACCGGAAGTCCAAAAGTCAATCTACTCCAATTATAAGATCCTCGAACACCATTGTTATCCAACTCGAATCTTAGACAAACCTGAAATTGTAAGTAATGAGTTATACAGCACAGAAAGAAAATAATCGATCCGACTAGCAGGCTAAGTAACACATACACATGTAACAAAATACAATAATTTATACGATATGATATACGAAACAAAAACTTTTGATATATATTTTTATTTTTATTCGATACACACAATACACATACCACATAAATAATAATTCAAAATACATAATTCATGCCACGACCACTACAACCCGGTGATAACGATCCTAAATTTTCTGAAAACTGTCACTACAATCCGGTGACTACGGTCCTAAGTTCTTATTCGATATTTTTACAAAACATGGCACAAATCAGAGATCCAAAATTATCGTCTCGACACCACACATACAACAATACATATACTATAATACATAATAGTTTCAAATATATCATCACTTAGGCCATGTTTTGATAATCAAATATATACACATAATACAAAATTTTGAAAACACTAGCAAGATCAATCGAAAACTTACCTCAAATTCCGCCCAGATCTGAATTTAGCCCTTTTGACCCTCTAAACGGTATTTTCTTCAAAAACACGAAACACGAAAGTTGTAAAGAATGAAAAGACCTTTCTAAAAAGTCCAAAATAAATTAATTCTAACTTACGATGAATTAACTACAAATTTTACAAGACTGCTGATTTTATGAAGAAAAGCCTCTACGAATTTTAATATTAAAAATGAGGAAGACGAATATGATGTATTAGAATGATACAAAACCCTATTTCATAACCTACAAGTTATCCATATTAGAATCGGATTCAAATTTTAGGCCCATTAATCGAAACAAATTTTAAATCCTAGTCCTTGTCTAATTTTAATCCTTTTTATTTTATTATTCTATTATCAATCTAATTCTAAAAATTACGGGATATTACAACAACTCTGGGGCTTAGTTGTTTGATAATCAATTTTGTATTTTGTATTATATTACTTGAGTCTGTAAAAAGGTTAAAATATTAGACTTGAGTATTTCTGTAAAGAGATTCAAGCTAAGGAATAAACTCTGGAAGAAGATTAAACCATGATCATGACTTAAAGAAAAGTGAAGAAGCTTGGAGTTGAATAAAGCTGTTTTATGAAAAATGTTCTAAGTCAAGATATCGACAAGTCACAGATCAAGCAATATAGAGAAGTCATTCGAGAACTCCAGAATAACTTATCGAGAAGTCTAAAATGACTTATAGAGAATTCTCAGAGATATCGACAAGTTAAATGAAGATGTGAAGATTGGAGATATCGACAAGTCATTTCTGCATATAGAGAACTCAGAGATATCGACAAGTCAAAATGAAAATGTGAAGACTGGAGATATCGACAAGTCAATTTTTCATTAGAGATCTCAGAGTTATCGACAAGTCAATTTCTCATTAGAGATCTCATAGATATCGACAAGTCAAAATGTATATAGAGATCTCTGAGATACTGACAAGTCAATTCTATATGTAAAGATCTCAAACATATCGACAAGGCATTCAATATGCAAAGATCAAGAGACCTCGACAAGTCAAATATACCTATAGAGAACTCAGAGATCTCAAAAAGTCATTATACTTATCAAGATGTCACTTCTCTATAGAACAAACTAGAGATCTTGATATGACTCTAAAATACAGAATGCAAACTAATTCAAGATTCAAGATTATTAGTCAATAAATGATCTATCAACTAGATTTAAAAGTCTACAAAGTAGCTAGAGAGAATACAAGATCAAGGGCCTAGATTAACTAGACAAAGGATGGTCACAGACCTACAAAATTCTGCACAAATTTGCTAAGATATAAATGGAAATAAAAAAAGGTTACTTTAGAAAAGAGTTTAGTACAAGTTTTGTAAACCCGTGCTGCTAGTGTATAAAGCATGCACTGGTCCTTAGTTTAGTAGTAACAAACATATTCACATTTTCTTGTATTCTCCCAAGGAAGAAGCTGAGTTCTTATATTTTTAAGAACATATAATTTGTAGCAAAACAAACTTAATTAATACAAATTAAGTGAGTTTTGAAATATTATGTTTGTTGTTCTATTTCAGTTAAACATAATATCTCTACAAATTATAAACTGCTTTGTTCATAATTATCCAAACAAACTTAAAAGGGCGAAAAATCCAGAAAACAAATTCATGACTTGTCGATAAGTTTAAATGACTTCTTGATAGAGTTCTCGATAATTCTTTTTCATGACTTCTCGATAAACTTTCCGATATGTCTTTTCGTGACTTCTCGACAAGCAATGTAGAGATCTCGATATACTTATCGATTAGAGTTCTCTAAAGTTCAAATTTTAGACTTCTCGATAACTCAAAACTGGAATAATTTATTCAATAAAATCATTTCAGTAAAATACTTTTGATATAAAATCAATTCTAATTTTAAGTTAGATTCTCAATATAAATTATAATAAATCAGTCCCAAAAAGGACAAACTGGGTATTTATACAACATCTCGATAAGTCACTATCTAGTTCTTGATAAGAGTCAAGAAAGTGACATCTCGACATGAGATCTCTATAAGCCATATGACTTCTCTACAAGGATTTTCATCTGATCATTCTTCTCTTGTCAATAATTCACATCTCTACCCTATAAATACCCGGACATCCCGACATAACCCCTCTTTTTGCTTTCGAGATCTCAATTAGCCTAAACACTGCAATTTTTCACCACTCTCAAACTTTTCAAGCTTTCTCTCCTTCAAAAACTCTCACTCACTAAAATTCAATCTCTCAAATGGCTGCAAATAACGTAAAAGCTGTTATCCCCAAGGATGGAACCAACTACCTTGCATTTGTTGACCCATCTCAGGCACTAGAAAACTTCAAATGTTTTGTGAAGTTTATAGCTGACTCATATCTATCAGGAACACTAACAGCCAACCCAGTGCTTTACTTGGATGTTCTTAATGAGTTCTAGAACACCACAGTCATTCACAACCACATCAATGACAATCTAACAATTTCCGTGGCGGTCAATTACACAATAAAGGGTGTGGCTATTGAGTTTAATGCAATTGACATCATCAAAGCTATGGGCATTTTTACTGATAATATGGTTGAAGCACCTACTCATCAAGAATTGGCTGAATTCATGGACTTCATCAATTACAGCGAGAAGATTAACTTGACTAGGCTGAACAAGAAGTACCTGAGAAGGGAGTGGTCTTTTGTCTATGACTCCACTGTCAGGGCATTCACATGCAGAAATAATGGCTTTGACAATATCTCAAATGTAGACCAGAAAATTGTATTCATAGAATACAACAAGCATCTTGATATTGGAAGTCTGATTGGAGGAGCTAAGTATAAGGCTAACTATGCCTTTGGTAAGCAGAGGTAAAAATATTTTCTTCCTTATATTCATTATGTCTACTTTAAATCATATAGTAAATGACATACACTTTCTTGAAGGTATAGATGTTAATCAAATAGAAATTTATAAATAAATGTCCAAAATTTTATTTGGATCACTAAATGCAAAGAACTAGGTAAAGGTAAGTCTAATCTTCACCGACTTTATGTTGGAGAAATTTAGAACTTACCCTTACCCAATGCTTAACATAATAAGCAGTGCTATAACTAGTACAGCTATGGCCTCTGATCTTATAGAAGAACCTAAACAGGACAACCCACACGGGCCTATCACAACTGATATCCTTTCTTGTCAAACTTTAGTAAGTAGCACAATAACTGCTTCATTCTCTCAAAAAGGTGGAGCCAGTTAAAAGAAAAAAACAAGTAACCCTGAATGTCATTTCTCAGAGTGTGGAGAGTGAAAAATATCCAAGTGAGGAAGTGAATCACCTGGTCAAGAAACCAAGGAAGTAAAAGAAGATAGAGCTGACCACTGACATGACCACCTCTGCATCTTCTCAAAATGATGCAGTTGTAAATATGGGATTTAAACAAACTCTGGTGACATCTTCTCAACAAGATGTCACTAATAAATCAAACACCCTCTCAAGTAAATTTTGTACTAAGTCTGCAGTCGCTCTTAAGCACTCTCAAGTATTTTGCTGGCACTCACTTGAGTGAGAGCACATCATTTAAAACTCCCTCTTTTACTCAGGGGAGTTTCCAACACTCAACACCAGTATCACAAATCTTATCTCTCAAATTTCTTCTTCATACAATGAAGAGCTCGAATCGACTTCTCAAGCTCTGCCAAAATTAAGTAACACAGTTCTTGAAACTGTGCTCACCACTTAGAACCAAACTTTAGATGGTGAGAGGCTACATGCTGAGGTAGACCTTGATGACACCATCACAAATACATTGGTTTCATCAGTTTTTACTGAAGACCATATGGTTCATGTTTCTAATGCACATTCATGTACACAACTGTCTTCACATATAGTAAGGTTTGAGGGTAGTACTCTTGAGGGGGAGCTACCTAAATCCTCTCCAATTCCATTGAAGTTTTTCTCATAAAGAAATAACTCCCCTCAAAATCCTAGCTGAAATTGAAACCAGGAGTCCAATTGCCAATTATCCAGCTATTGGGGAGGCAAGTACAGTAGCACATTTAAATGCCAGTTCTTTGCAAGAAGAACAAGGGTTTGAGGCCATGGTACATGAAAGTAACATCGTCAACTCCCCTCTAGTTCAAATGGAGGCTTACTTACGAAGTGAACAACACACTGTAAAAATAACAGTTTTAACTGTGAGTTTAACTATGAATCCAGTCACAAGTACCACACTCCAAACCATCTCATCCACCTCAACCACAAGTCAACAAGACACAAACCTATCCTCCACATCTATACAACCCTCTCACCCCATCTTGAAATGGCTGCAGAATGCTCAAGCTCAACCTATCACCATGGATGACCTTCTTGTAAATCAACTTGCAGGCCTTTCCAACATTACTCAACAACTACTTACCACTAATATGTCTAACAAGACTCTCAAGTAATTCTTTTATCATAGATGGAAGATATTGAAGACCAACAGAAAAAGATTGCAGATGAAGCTGAACATGATGGTAATATAGATGCTTGGTTGTCAAAGGACTTCAGCATTGAAACGGAAGAGGCTTTGGCTAGATTCAAGAAGGAATATATTATAATCTTGAGTAGCAATACAAAAATACTCACTCCACTAGAGGTCTATGATGCCATCACAAAGGTCTATAAAGCATAACTAAAAGCCTTCCAATTTATTGGAAAGCCCGTTGAAAAGACTCCAGATGGTCATCAAGAGAAAATCAAGAAGATGGTATGTGACAGAATAGATGAACTTGTGCCATCTCCGATAAAATTCAAGAATAAATTTAACAAATTTTCTGAGAAGATGGCCACCTTAGTCTAACTGGTATTGAGACAAGCACCAAGAACCTCAAAGGATCATTTATGGCCTTGCATGAAGTTTTTCAAAACCAAATCTCAGGCAACAATGACACCAATGTCAAGTTGGATAAACTACACAAGGCAAGATATGAACCCTCAGCTTTGATACTGTAGGAAATCAGAAAGGTGGTGTTGGATACATTTGGTACAACTCTCTATACAACATCAACAACTATTCCTTCCATAACTTCATCTCATCAAGTTCAAGCTCTATAAAGCCAAATCAATAAACTTCAAACATCCAATGCATAGCTGATATCTTTAGTCTCTCAAGTCACCACTCTGGTCAAAGTCAATAGCAAGACATTAAGTCCCTGATAGACTCCCAAAATATCTTTAAATGTAGACAAGTGTGTCTTTGGGAGCCATAATGGGTGCTTTAAAAGTCCCTCATCAGGAAACTCCTCAAATAGTAAGGGCCCAAATTCCTCAACATGCCACCTTGCCTGCTACCAAGTCTAGGGGGAGATGATGGAGCCCAAGATAAAATCAAACCAAAGTAAGGATAATTTTGGGATTGAAAGACTTAAAATGGTAGCTGAAGGCCCTTGTCTTGACCACGAGTTTGGTGATTTCCTTAAAGGCCTGTAAGGCTCACTCAACTTGAATCATTTCTCTTAAAAGAAGGATGTGAACATGAATGTCAATTTCCTGAGATTGGTACTGGTCATAAGACAAAACTTCAAATAAAAGAGAATTATGGTGAATGTAAACTGGTTTTGATAGGTGCATGCAGGTCCCTCTGTCATTTCTAAGATCAAGAAGAGCCTCAGAAATGGACATATTCATCAATATATTCAAGATGATGAGTCCAGAGGACACTCTTTTGCTACATGAACTAAAATCAGAAGCTTTCTCTGAAGCCTATCTGCAACCTAGAAAGGAAGTAGCCTACAAATGCCCGAACACCGAGAAATGTCGACACTTTCAGTTACCAAAATATTGTATCATGAATAACAAGAAGCTAATGATGACCATTGAGACATATCTGATGACAAAGAAGAACAAGACATATGAAGATGTTGAGATGATCAAAATATTTTCCAAGTACTTGAAAAATGTAAACACCATGCTACCACAAACCAAGATCAATGAAAAAGATGATGACTTAGTTGATGATGAGAAAAAGAAATATGAACATAAATCTTTTGGCTCAAATTAAAGTAAATCAAGTAAGTATAATGGGAGCCATAAGGAAGCAAAATGTAGCAAGGATGAGCAGAAGAAAAGGAAGGATGGTGACAGAAAGAAGGGTTGAGGAAATGGTAAAGATTCCAAGAAAATGCCAATAACCCAAAAATCAAAGACTCTACCAACCTCAACCTAAATCTCTAGCCAAACACAAACTCAAAACATCCAAACCTCAAAGCCTAAATACATGTACAAACCTACAACCAACTCTCTACACAAAATACCTATCACAACCAACCATCCTCCTTAAAGAAACTAATTAAACCTTATTTATTTAAACCTCCAACTAAAACTCATTCCAAGCCTATTGGAGAAAAGCAAAGAAAAGAGAAGTTGAAGATGGTGCTCTTTTGAACTGTTTTAATCATGATGATTTTCTACCTATCTCAAAAAATATAACAGATGATGACTACAACAAACATCTAGCTGAATAAATAGTCAAAGTGTGTGTAGAAACTTTGGGAAAAGTGAAGATTTATTTTAAAGATGGCACATTCAACTTGGTCAATAGAGAAGTGATTGAAAACTCTCCACTGTAGAACTTGAAAGGGTGATCAATCTGATGAACGGTAAGGATGCTTTTACCAGGATGAGGAAGGCTGAATTAGCTGAAAGGTTGAAAGAGAGATATGACAGGAATGCTAGATAAAAGGCTGAGAGGGAAGGAAATAAGATGAAGTATGCTAAGGAGATTGAAATGTTTGAGAAAAGGTCCAATGAGCTGAAGGCTAAAGGGTTGAGTAGAGTTTATCCTGATGGTGCGTTTCCAAATGTTAGAACTCATAAATTGTCAAGGTACATAATAAAATAGCTTGAAAATTACTCCCTAAATCAGTGGCTCAAGATAGTGGAAGCTCTAAGAACAACTGATGTAATTGAAGAACTTGATTGTCTGGTCAAACTCAATGATATTGTTAGATATTGAATACAACAGGGGGTGAATGTGTTTCTTGGATTTTTAGACTTTTTTAAAACTTGTTTTGATATTAGGTGAACAAAATAGTTTATATTTACAGAGATAATATGTTTACAGAAATACTTTAACAAGCACGGTATTTCAAAACTTACTTAATTTGTATTAATTAAGTTTGTCTTGCTACAAATTCTATGGTCTTAAGAATATAAGAACTTAGCTTCTATTTGGAGAGAATACAAGAAAATTTTATCTGTTTTTGTTAAAACTAATCTAAGGACCAGTGCATGCTTTATAGACTAGCAGTACGGGTTTACAAAACTTGTACTAAAATGTGCTAAACAACTATCTAAAGCAACCTTTTTCTATTTCCATTTCTAGCTTAGAAAATCTGTGTAGAATCTTGCAGCTATGTGACCATCCTTTGTCTAGTTAATCTTGGCCCTTGATCTTGTATTCTCCCAGCTACTTTATAGACTTTTCAATCTAGTTGGTAGATCATTTGTTGACTGATAATCTTGAATATTTAACTTGACAGCATTCTGTACTTGAGAGGCATATCGAGATCTCCAGTTTGTTCTATAGAGAAGTGACATCTCGATAAGTAAAATGATTTACCGAGATCTTTGAGTTCTCTATAAGTATACTTGACTTGTCAAGGTCTTTAGATCCTTACATGTGAAATGACTTGTCGATATGTCTGATATCTCTACATATAGAAATGACTTGTCGGTATCTCTGAGAACTCTATATACATTTTTACGTGTCGATATCTCTGAGATCTCTATATGAAAACTTGACTTGTCGATACCTATGAGTTCTGTACATGTAGAAATGACTTATCGATATCTCCAGTTCTTTACATTTCATTTGACTTGTCGATATCTCTGAGACTTCTCTATAACCCATTCTAGACTTCACGAATGACGTCTCGATATAATTTAATCTATGTCTTGTCGATATCTTGACTTAGAACATTTTTTATAGAACAGTTTTATTCAACTCCAAGCTTCTACACTTTTCTCTAAGACATGATCAAGGCTTGATCTTCTTCCAGAGTTTATTCCTTAGCTTGAATCTGTTCACAAAAAAATCCTCCAGTCTAATTTTCTATCCTTTTTACAAACTCAAGAAATACAATACAAAATACAAAATTGATTATCAAACAAATAAATCTCAAGGTTGTCAATGTGACTTAGTCTTGTTATTATGCATGCATGTCTTGCACAACTATCTCCTCCAATTTATGAGAATATTGCTTATCACAAATTAATGCCTGATAACAAGACTAATCCCAAGCTAAATAAATTATATAAAACTGACAAATTGGCAAATACAAATTTTTATACATTTGATGATTACATAAGTTCAAGAATTACAACCATCAAGTGTATTTTTCATAGCCTGGTTATTTCCTAATGAGGTCCTTGAGATTTACTAGAACTTCAAATTCCTCTATTATTTTTGTCCCTCTGAAGGCTTCTACCAGCTTGAGCCATTCATCCAATGTGTAATTGTTGAGGTACCCAACTCTGAATCTTGAAAATCTGCCAACTTGAATGTTTAGAGAATGTCCATCTTTAGAGATTCTACTCATCCTCCTTGCCTTAAGCTCATTTGATCTATGTTCAAATCTCTCAATCTCCCCGGCATACTGCCTTTTCCTTTCCTCCTTCTCAGCCTTTATCCTAACATGTCTTTAATTTCTTTCTCTCAACTTCTCAGACATCACAGCCTTCCACATCCTTGTACTTGTATCCTTGTCCTTTATCAAGCTAATTACCCTCTTCAATTCTGTGGTTGAGAATGTTTCCATTACTTCTCTGCTAAGCAAAATAAAGGAGTCATCTAAATAGTAGATTCTTACTTCAGACAAAGAAACAACCCAAACTTTGACTATTTCTTCAGATAGTTGTTGAAAGTAGTCATCATCTGTTATTCTCATGTTTAGAGGTAGAAAATCATCTTAATTGAAGCAATTCCAAATGTACCGGCATCAGCTTCAATTTTCTTAGGTTTTCTCCCAACAGTGTTGAAATGAGTTTTGATTGGAGGCTTGCATGAATGTAGGTTTTTTATTTTCTTTAGTGTGACTTGGTTGGATCTTATTGGTATTTTGAGTAAGGTGTTTGCAGTTTGTTTAACTATGAATTTTAGCTTTTGAGGTAGGATTGGTTGAGATTGTGTTTGGCTTAGCTTGGTGGTTTGAGTAGGTTTGACTTGTGAAACTTTTACTTCATAGACATTCTGTTTCTTTGACTCCCCTTCACCACCTCTCCTATCTTTCTTTCCACCTTCTTTCCCCTTCTTCTTCTCATACACTTTGTTGCATGTTGCCTTAGAATATTGACTTAGATTTAAGCTAGAAGATTTATGTTCATCCTTCTTCTGATCATCATCATTCAAATCATCATTGGTATTGAATTGTGTATTTGGCAACTTGGTTTCAACATTCTATAAATATCTCCCAATATCCTGATTACTTCCTCATCTTCAGTTGTCTTCTTTTCTTGGTCTTTAAATATATTTCCAATGTCATAATTAGTCTGAGATTACCCTTAACACAGTGTTAGAGCATTGTGAAGTGTTTGTATTTCCTGGTTTGAGAACAGATGTAGGCCACCTCCTTGCTTGGATAAAGACAGGCTTCAGGAAAAGCAGCTATCTGAGCCTTTTTGAGTTCATTTAGCAATTGATTGTCTTCTGGAATAACTGGATTGACCCTATCAATAATGACATCCAGCTCGGATGCTCTCATGGATTGAAGATTTGAGAGAGGCAGTTGTAGACACCTATCTAAACCACAATTATTGACATTGACAACTATTCTTTTCTCCATAAAGTTCCCCTTTTTCACCAGCACCACTCTAAGAAAGTTAATGTTGTTTCCCAAAGCTCTTTTATAGGTGATGTAGTTATTATGAAGAGACACTCTATGTACAGTGAGTAGATCATTGAACTCTTTGTCTTGACAAGGTCCTTCTGCAGCTTTTTGGAGTCTGTCTTTACTGACATCTGTTGATTTTAGGAGTTTAGCTATTGATTCTTGCAGTCTAACTTCTATCTCCCCCTTAGTCATGGTAGCAGGAAAGATTAGAGGACTAGGAATTTCTGGCTGAACTACTTCTGGCAGGGCATGGAGAGGAATATTCAAAGCCCCCATAATAGCTCCTAGAGATACAAAATTTTAAATTTGAAGATTTTTGTGGGAGTCTACAAGTGACTTGATATCATTCTGTTGACTTTGCACCAAAGTTGTCAATTGGAAAACTTGAGCTGTCAAAGAAGCATTGGAATACTGGATGGATGAGATTTGATCTTGAAAATTTTGGATTTATAGGGGTGTTGATATAGACAAGGACTGTTGTGGGCTTGATGTTGCCAAAGAACCAATCTACACAACATTTTTCACTTCCTCAATGACCAAAGTTGAAGGTTCAAACCTAGCTTGGTAAAGTTTATCCAACTTGATCTTTGAGTCATTATGTTAAGTGATTTGCTTTTAAATAACTTCATATAGAGCTATAAAAGATTTGTTAGGCTTGGACATATTTTCTTTTATAAGATTGAGAGCGAGAGATCTTGAAGTATGTCTGAGAAACCGTTGAACTTGGTCTTGATGTCTTGAAATGTTAGCATCAGCTCATCAATCCTGTCATTGATCAATTTCTTTACTTCATTTTGATGCTTAACTAGAGTGCTTTGCATGGATCTTCCAATATGATGAAAGGCCTTCAATTGAGATTTTTACACCTCTGTCACAACATCATACACCTCTTGAGGAGTGAGAGCCTTAGGATTACTACTCAAAATTATGACATTTTCCTCCCTGAATTTTGCTAAGGCCTCATCCATTGTTGTTGTGAAATCCTTAGAGAGCCATGCATCCATATTACCATCTTCTTCATCTACAATTTTCTCATGTTGATCCTCAACATTCTCCTTATATAAAAGCAGTATAGCTTGATAGTTTTGGTTGGACATATCTGTGGTAAGGAGTTGTTGGGAAATATTGGCTAGGCCTGCAAGTTGCTCAACCAAAAGATCATCAACTATGGTAGGCTGGGCTTGAGCATCCTGCAGCCATTGAGCTAGAAGGTGAGAAGGGTTTTAGTGTAGTGTTTGAGGTGGAAGGGATGTCTGTTTAGTTTGAGGTAAAGGGTATGATGGTAGTAGGTAAACCTGTGACCAGAGTCACGGTTGAACTCACAGTTTGAACTGTGGTTTTGGTAGTGTATTGTTCACCAATTATGGGAACTTCCATTTGAATTGGAGGGGATTTGACCAGGTTAATTTCATGTTCCATGGCCTCAAACCCTTGTTCTACTTGAAAAGAAATGGCTCTTGAATGTGCTAGACTTGCCTCCCCAATAGTTGGATCATTGGCAATTTGACTCCCAGCTTTTACTGATAATGCAATTTCAGCCAGGGTTTTGAGGGGAGTTGTCCCTACTTGAGGAACCTTCAATTGAATTGGAGAGGATTTAGATAGCACCCCCTCAGGATTACTACCCTCAAAACTTTCAATATGTGAAGATTGATTTGTATATGAAGGTGCATTTGGTACTATCATAGGGTCTTCAATGAAAACTGATGAAACCCCTGTGTTTTTGTTGGTGTCATCAAGGTCTACCCCAACATGTAGCCTCTCACCAACTAAATATGTTCCTGGTTGGTGAGCACGGTTTCATGAACTGTGTCACTTGATTTTGGCAATACATGAGAAGTGGATTTAAGTGTTTTATTGTAAGAAGAAAAAATTTAAGATATAAGATTTGTGATATTTTGATTGAGTGTTGGAAACTCCCCATGAGTGAAAGAGGGAGTTTGAAATGATGTGCCCTCAATATGTGTGCCAACCATACTTCTTCTTTCATCAACTTGAGAGTGCTCAAGTTATGGTGCATTCTCTTTACAAGATACACTAGGGAGAGTGCTTTATTCAATAGAGACACATGGTTGAGAAGGTGCCCCTAGAGTCTGTTTAAATCTCTCTATTGTAACTGCATCTTGTTGGGAAGATGCAAAGGTGGCTAATTGAATGGTCAACTCAGCTTTCTTAGTCTTCTTTGGTTTTCTGACAAGGGTAGACTCAGTTTTTTAGTTCCTCACCACTCTCAGTAATTATTGTTAAGGGTGCATTCTTTCTCTTCTTTTTACTCACTCAACCTGTTGAGAGGATGAAGTGGTTGGTATTCTAGCCTCTAGAAGTAATGAATGAAGGGTCTCAGTTGTGGAAGGACCCTGTTGGTGTTCCTGTGTTTGTAATTCCATAGGCACAAGAGTCATAAATGTACTAGATGTGACATTAGACCTCATGTCAGGGAAAGGGTAAGGGTAAGTCCTGAATCTTTCTAACATAAAGTTAGTGATTCTCAGACTTACAGGTACCTTATTCTTTGTAATTAGTGAACCAAATAAAATTTTGGACACTTGTTTACAATTGCTAATTTTGGTTCTATCAATACCATTAAGTAAATGTATGTCTGGAACTTTAGAATTTATAGTAGACATAATAAACTTAGGAAAGAAAATTTCATTACATCTTGTGACCAAAGGGATTGTGAACCTTGTGCTGAGCTCTTCCATGATCATTAGCCCCACATTAATGTGCCTGTTTCGAGCCATAGAGAACGCCAACTTTTGAACCACACTGGATATGTTGTCATACCCAGTCTTCCTGCAGGTGAAGGATCTCACTATTGAATCAAACATGAATGACCATTCCCTCCTTAGATGCTTCTTGTTCAGGCTGGCAAGGTTAATTCTTTCACTGTAATTTATGAAGTACATAAATTCACCTAGCTCCTGTTGAGTTGGTACCTCCACCATGCTATTAGTAGGGATTCCCATGGCCTTGTTGACATCATTCTAATCAAATTCCACCTG
Organism: Apium graveolens; assembly: GCF_009905375.1. Classification (NCBI taxonomy): domain Eukaryota; kingdom Viridiplantae; phylum Streptophyta; class Magnoliopsida; order Apiales; family Apiaceae; genus Apium; species Apium graveolens. The sequence continues at coordinate 75,120,013 of NC_133651.1, read as the reverse complement.
TTAGCCTTGGATTGAGAAGTTCACCACCATAGATACAGCCTGAGACTCAGGCACAATTGTACTAACCACAACTAAATTCCAGAATTCATTAAGAACATCAATGTACAGAACAGGATTAGCAGTCAAAGCACATGCAAAGTATGTCTCACACAAAAACTTCAAAAAGCTCTTGAAACTGTCAGAAGCTAGGTTAGCATCTGTGAAAGCTAGGTAGTTGGTACCATCCCTAGGGATAATAGCTCTAACAGTGTCTGATGTCATTGAAAGTGTTTAAATTTGAGTAGGTAAGAGATTTGAAAGGGAAAGAGCTTGAAATGAGAGAGAACGGTTAAGGTTTGCAAAAACTAGGTCAATTAAGATCTCGAAAGCGTAAAGAGGGGTTATTTTGAAATGTCTGGGTATTTATAGAAAAAGGTAAATGACTTGTCGAGAAGTAGGAATAAATGTCTGGAATTTGCTTATCGAGAAGTCACGTGAGAGAATAGATACATATCGATGTGTCACTTTCCCGACTCTTATGGAGAACTAGATGGTGACTTATTTAAATGTCAAATAAATACCCAGCTTATCCTGAATGGACTGAAAATTTCTAATTTTTTTGAATAACTCAAAATAAAATTAGAATGATTTTATATCAAAAGTATTTTACTAAAATAATTTATTAAATTAAATTATTTCAGTTCTAAGTTATTGAGAAATCTAAAATATATACTTGTAGGGAACTCTATGGATAAACATATGTCAAGATCTCTACAAGACTTATTGAGAAGTCATAATGAGGTTTGTCGAGAAGTCCTTCGAGAAGTCAAGAAAAAGACTTATCGAGAACGCTATCGAGAAGTCTCAAAATGACTTGTCGAGAAGTCAGTTAGACTTATCGAGAACTCAGTTCTATGTATACTTTTGTTCTTTTTAGTTTTGTCTTATATTAATTTCGCATATTGAAAATGTAAATTAACATCTACACAGTTTTTCTTAGAATTTGAAAAATTCCAAGTTGGATTTCGAAAAATAAATATACAGAGAATTCTAAAATATTTATAAATCGTATTCCAGTTAATTTCCAATTAAATCAAATTAATATTGATATATTAGAAATTAATCTGCTGCAATATATTAGCTGAGTTCTTTCCTTTAGGATAAAAAATTTAATATTCCAATTTCACCAACAAGTCTAGTGAAAGTTGCTTACATCCAAAGGTTTAGTGAAAATGTCAGCTAATTGTTTTTCTGTTGGAATAAAAATAAGCTCAATTGTACCATTTGCAGCATGTTCTCTAATGAAATGGTACTTACATCAATGTGCTTGGTTCTAGAATAATTAACCGGATTAGAAATAATAGATATAGCACTAGTATTATCACACATAATTGGAATTTTGTGTAACACTAGGCCATAGTCCATTAAACTGATTTCTTAACCAAAGCACTTTAGCACAACAACTTCCAGCAGCTATGTATTCAGCCTCAGCTGTGGAAGTTGACACCGATTGTTATTTTTTATTGTACCAAGATACAAGTCTTTGTCCAAGAAATTGACAGCTTCCACTAGTACTCTTTATGTAAACCATGCATCCAGCAAAATCTACATCTGTATATCCAACAGCTTCAAATCCAGTTCCCTTAGGATACCACCATCCCAAGTTTGGTGTTCCCTTTAAGTATCTGAAAATTCTCTTCATATCCATCAAATTTGATTCCTTTGGATTGACTTGAAATCTTGCACACAGACATGTTACAAACATAATGTCTGGTATACTAGCAGTCAAATACAACAAAGATCCAATCATTCCTCTATAACCAGAAATTTCTACATTTTTTCCTTTCTTATCTTCATCGAAATTTTTAGTTGTAGACATAGGTGTTGATGCAGGAGAACAATCAACCATTCCAAATTTCTTCAATAAATCTTTAACATACTTGGTTTGGCTGATGAAGATTCCATCACTTCTTTGACTGACTTAAAGTCCAAGAAAGTAACGTAACTCTCCCATCATGCTCATCTCATATACACTCTGCATGAGTCTTGAGAAACTTTGAAATAATTTTTCATTTGTAGAACCAAAAATAATATTATCCACATAGATTTGAACTAGGATTATATCACCATCATGCTACTTGTAGAATAGATTCTTTTCAATTATTCCTCTAGTGAATCCATGTTTAAGCAAAAATTCTAGCAATGTATCATACCAAGCTCTAGGTTCTTGCTTCAATCCATAGAGAGCATTTAGTAGTTGATAAACAAAATCTAGAAATTATGGATCTTCAAAGCCAGGTAGTTGTTGCACATAAACCTCTTCTTTTAAATCACCATTATGGAATGCACTTTTTACATCCATTTGATACTCTTTAAAATTTGAGTGTGTAGCAAATGCAAAAAAGATCCGTATTACTTCCAGACTTCCAACTGGAGCAAAATTTTCATCATAATCAATTCCTTCTTCCTGTGAGTAGCCTTTTGCAACCAACCTTGCTTTGTTCCTTGTTACAATCCCATTTTGATCCATTTTGTTCCTGTACACCCACTTTTCTCCAATTATGCCTCTGTTCTCTTATGCAGAAACCAACTTCTAAACTTTGTTTCTCTCAAATTTATTTAGCTCTTCTTGTATGGCAGATATCCAGTCAGGATCAAGTGGAGTTTCCTCAGTTTTCTTAAGCTCAATTTGTGAAAGAAAGCATGCATATAGACATTCATTTGCAGTTGTAATTCTAGTCCTCACTCCAGCATTTGGATCACCAATAATTGCATCTCTTATTTGACCCCTATCCCATTTCCTGGTGTGATTTTGTTGACTTGAATTTTCTAAATTTTCTTCACCATTGGCATGACTTACAGAACTTTCTTCTCTTTCTCCCCCTGATTTTGTGCTATCAAATTCAGGTGTATGAGATGAATTTTTATTCTCATGATTCACTTGCTCAGTTGACTCTTCTTTCATTCTATTTCTTTTATTGATCTTAGCTTTATCTTTAAAATCACTATCAATGTTTAGATTTTCAAACTTAAGGGCTTCAGCTTCTTTCTCATCAAGGCATTCCAAGCCAAGACGCTTGTCATCATCAAAAGTCACATATGTGCTTTCCATAATCTTCTTGTGTTCAAGCACATAAACTCTGTAGGCAGTTCTTTCTGATGAATATCCTAGAAAAATTGTTTCAAAAACTTTAGAGTCAAATTTTCCCATATATTCGGAGTTGTCTTTTAGAACAAAACACTTGCTTCCAAACACATGCAGATGTTTCACAGTAGGCTTCCTTTTTGATAAAATTGAGTAAGGTGACTTGCCAAGGTTTTTGTTGATGAGATATCTGTTTTGAGTATAGCATGCAGTGTTGACATCTTATTCCCAAAAACTTGTTGGCGACTTGGCATCTTGCAACACTATTCTAGAAGCCTTAACTAGGGTTCTATTCTTCCTTTCAACCACCCCATTTTGATGAGGTGATCTTGCAGCTGAGAACTCCTGAACAATACCCTTGTCTTTGAGGTATTCATTTAAAATTGCCTTTCTGAATTCTGTGTCATTGTCACTCCTCAATCTTTTCACACAATTTTGATCTTCAGCCTGCTTCTCAATTTTTTTGATGTGTTCAATAATGATGTGTGGAGTTTCATCCTTTGAATGCATAAACTCTACCCATGTGTATCTTGAGTAGTCATCCACCATCACAACTGCATATTTCTTTCTAGAAATAGATAAGACATTCATTGATCCAAACAGGTCCATGTGAATAAGTTGCAGAAGTGCACTTATAGAATTCACAGTTTTGCTTTTGTGACCGGAACTTTTCACTTTGCCTTTTTGACAAGCCTCACAAACTTCTTCTTGAGCAAATTCCAAGTTTGGCATGTCTCTCACTAATTCCTTGTTCACCAAGGTATTTATTGCTTTGTAATTCATATGAGAGATTTTCTTATGCCACAGTTTTCTTTGCTCAATAGATTCCTTGGTATAGAAACAACATATACCATCCTTATTTTCTTAGTACAGATCTTTAACAAACAAGCTTACTTTCCTTGCTCCTTTCAAACCAATTTCACCAGCCTTTTTGCTGATAATTAAGCAGTCTCCTTTGTCAAATGAAGCTTTGAATCCTCTATCTGTAAATTGACTGACACTCAGGAGATTCACCTCAAGACCATCTACCAGTGCTACATCTTCAATGACAATATTTCCAGAAATTAACTTGCCATATCCCATTGCTAATCCTTTGTTGTTGTCTCTAAAAGCCACCTATAATAACAGGGCCTTATCACCTGTCATATGCCTGGAGCATCCACTGTCAATGATCCATATGACTTTCTTCACTTTTCCCTCCACACAATGATGATTAAGTGTGTTTAGCTAGCCAAACAGTGTTGGTTACTTTCTTCATTTTAATAATAGTTCCAGAATTAGAATTTGATGACTCCAAAAGAACAGTGTTCACAGATTGATTTGCATTTTCCTTTTTCCCTGTATAACCAAGTTTAACTTCTTTGAGATCTACTCCCAGTTTATGACAACTTATCATTACTTTCATATTACAAGGAATTCAATCAAATTTGTCATAGAAGGAGTAGGGATCTTCAGCCTTTGCTTCATTGTATTTGCATGCTCCCACTTTTATCTCACTATCAGCATTTTTAAAAAGGCGACTTAGGTGATTTGTAGAGCCACAATTTTGACATTGTTTCCTAGGAGCATCTGCAACAAATGGAAATTTATTGTTCTTGTTCACTCCAATATTCACATTCATGTTCTTCTTTTTCTTTCCTGCATTCTCATTCTTGATTGGTGTCTTTCAAACTTGACTAACCATGAGCTTCTTTTTAATTTCAGCAGTAGGAGTGGTTTCTTCATTCATATTTTCATTGTCTTCATCTGCAAGTTCTTGCTTGATGACCAACTCAACTTCACTGAAATTGATTTCACATGCTCTAAACAAAGGTGCATCAACTTTTCTCAACATAACTAGGACATCTTGATTTGCAATTTCTTTTCATTTGTCACCTTCATTTTTCTTATAATTGTTCAAGGCATCATAGTCCAGACCAATATCAATATTATCACATGTGTTATTTTTCTCATGGCACTATCCAACGAACTGAGATGCATTTCTGAAAGACTTCAGCTTCACCTCATTCTTCTCCAATTTTTCCCTTAACATAGATTCTATTTCACTTTCACACTTGAGCTTGTTTTTTAAATATTCATTTTCTTGCTTGACATTTTCAAGGTCAACAAGCTGCAGTTCTAATTCTTGTTTCTCAATCTCAAACTTCTCATTTTTCTTTGATAGTCTACTAACTTCCTCAATAGCTGCCACCATACTTTTGTGGAAATGAAACATCTCTACACTCATATTTTCAACAGTTTCTTAATATTGGCTGGTATTTAAATCAGTGGTAGTTAGAGTTGGTACCTCTAATTTTGATGAGGATGATTCTCCTTGCTCAAGAGCCATAAGTGTATAATTTCCAAACTCTTCATTCTCATATTCTTCATCAGTGTCATCACAACTCTTTCCTCCATCTATGTAAGCCTTTCTTTGTTGTTCGTTCAAGAGAGCTTCATACTTCACTTTCAATTCCGGACATGCTTTATCCTTCTTCACTTTCTTTGGCTTCCTGCACTCAGTAGAAAAGTGACACAACTCATCACAATTAAATCACCTTATCTTTCATCTGTCAATAGATCCAATCTTGTAGCCACCTTTGCTAGCTGAGTTATACTGATTTTTTGGTTTCCAGTTATTGCTATTTGAGGACAATCCATTGTTCTTGAAAAACCTTGGCTTTTTGACCCTAATGTTAGAAAATTTTCTAGCCAGATAATTCATAGATTGATCCATCTCATCTAGCTCATCAAGGGTGTAGTATTCATCTTCCTCTAGCTCCAAAACAACTTGTTTCTGAGGTCCTTTGTTCTTTTACCCCACAGCATGAATGACTGGAACTTGAGCATCTTGTTCATCTTCACTTGCTTCACTGTCATTGACCATTAAGGCACTGGATCCATCAACCATATGTCCTTGGTTTGCCTTTAATGACTTTCTTTGTAACATTTCAAGCTCATATATATTCAAGATCCATACAAAACTTCGAATGTTATTCTGCTTAAGTCTATTCCTTATCTAATAGCTGATATTTTCTGTTCAAGGTGGCAGGAAGAGCTAGCATAAACTTTAGGTTAACCTCCTCAGCTTCATAATATTTATCATGAAGTTACAAGTAATTTATCAGTTTGTTAAACTTTTCAAAAACCTCAGTAATTTCTTCTTTAATCTTGGTCGTGAAACCCTCATACTGAGACACCACTATTCTCTCTTGATTTGATATTACTTCCTTTGTACCGTCACACAAAATTTCAATCTTCTCCGAAATTTGTTTGGCTGTGTCACAGTTGACAATATTGTTGTACATAACATTGTCAACTGACTATATCAGAATTAATTGCAGGCCATTATCCAGAGAGACTTTTTCTTTTTCAGGTTCAGTGTATTTTGAGGGGTCTTTAGGGGCATAATGAGATGGAATGATAATTTCTTCATCAATAGATTCATCAACCCTTTCCATGGGAATAAAAGGTACATTCTTGAGAATCTGGATGTATATTGGGTTGGCCATCCTTATGAACAACATCATCTTTTTCTTTCAAAGTGTATAGTTGATTTTATCAAAGGCTGGTATCTTGATATTGCTTATCTTTTGTGCACTCATTCTTCTAAGATCTTTATCTGTTTACTTTCAATTTTTTCTCTGATACCACTTGTTAGATATTGAATGCAACACAGAGGGGGTGAATATTTTTTGGGATTTTTAGCCTTTTTAAAACTTATTTTGATATTAGGTGAATAAAGCAGTTTATATTTGCAGAGATAATGTGTTTAAAAAAATAAATCAACAAGCACAATATTTCAAAACTCACTTAATTTATATTAATTAACTTTGTCTTGCTACAAATTTTGTATTCTTAAGAATATAAAAACTTCTATCTTGAGAGAATACAAGAAAATTTTATCTATTTTTGTTACAACTAAACTAAGGACCAGTACATGATTTATAGACTAGCAGCACGAGTTTACAAGACTTGCACTAAAATGTACTAAACTACTTTCTAAAGAAACCTTTTTCTATTTCCATTTTTTGCTTAGCAAATCTGTGCAGAATCTTGCAGATTTGTGACCATCATTTGTCCAGTTAATCTTGGCCTTTGATCTTGTGTTCTACCATCTACTTTTTAGACATTTTAATCTAGTTGATAGATCGTTTATTGACTGATAATCTTGAATATTTAACTTGTCTGCATTCTATACTTGAGAGGCATGTCGAGATCTCCAGTTTGTTCTATAGAGAAGTGACATCTCGATAAGTACAATGACTTATCGAGATCTCTGAGTTCTCTATAAGTATAATTAACTTGTCGAGGTCTTTAGATCCTTGCATGTGAGATGACTTGTCGATATGTCTGAGATCTCTACATGTAGAAATGACTTGTCAATATCTCTGAGATCTCTATATATTTTTTGACTTTTTGATATGTCTGAGATCTCTATATGAGAAATTGACTTGTCGATATCTCTAAGGTCCCTAAATACAAAAATGGCTTGTCGATATCTCCAGTTCTCTATATCTTCATTTGACTTGTCAATATCTCTAAGACTTCTCTACAAGCCATTTTAGACTTCTCGATAAGCCATTCTGGACTTCTCAAATGACTTCTCGATATAATTTGATTTGTGACTTGTCGATATCTTGACTTAGAATATTTTTCATAGAACTGTTTTATTCAACTCCAAGCTTCTACACTTTTCTCTGGGGCATGATCAAGGCTTGATCTTCTTCTAGAGTTTATTCCTTAGCTTAAATATGTTCACAGAAAAATCCTCTAGTCTAATCTTCTATCCTTTTTACAGACTCAAGAAATACAATACAGAATATAAAATTGATTATCAAACAACTATATCTCATGGTTGTCAATGTGACTTAGTCTTATTATTATACAGGCATGTCTTGCACAACAGATATGATTAAAGAACAACCAGGTTATGAGAAATTCAGATAATGATGTAAATTCAACTCTAAATGTAACTACAAGAATTTATAAAGTTTGTACTTTGTCAATATATCAGTCTTTTATTTAATTTTAGCTTTGGGTTAGTCTTTTATCAGACATGAATTTATGACAGGTGATATTCTCACAAATTCAGGGAGATTGTTCTTCAAGACATGCATGTACATAACAAGACTACGTCACTATGACAACTCTAAGAATCAGTTGTATGATAATCTTATTTTATTTTGTATTTGTATTTCTTGATTTTGTAAAAATGCTAAAAATATTAGACTAGAAAATTTTCTATAACCAACCATTAAGCTAAGTAATAAACTCTGGAAGAAGATCAATCCTGATCATATATCAGAGAGAAGTGTAGAAGTTTGGAGTTGAATAATGTTGTTCCTGAAAAAATGTTTGAAGTCAGATATCGATAAGTCACAGATCAAGGAGTATAGAGATGTATGTCAAGAAGTCAAAAATGACCTGTAGAGAAGTCCAAAGAGATATCGACATGTCAATCTTCTTGTAGAGAACTAGAGATATCGACAAGTGAAAAAGTCCATGTAGAGAACTAGAGATATCGATAAGTCAAAAAGTATGTAAAGAACTGGAAATATGGATAAGCCAATATACTTGTAGAGAACTGGAGATCTCGACAAGTCATAATACTTATCGAGAAGTAGAGATATCGATAAGTCATTTTACTTATTGATATGTGATTTCTCGATACAGTAAAAGAGATCTCGACAACAACTTTATAATTCAGAATACAGACAACTTGAAGATCCAAGATTATCAGTCAACAAACAATTCTATCACTGAATTGGAAAGGCTACAAATACAACTACAAGAATACAAGATCAAGGGCCAAGATGAACTGGAAAAGGAGGGTCACAGACTTAGTAGATTCTACACATATATGTTGCACTAGAAATAGAAACAGACAAATGAGCTTAAAAAAATTTGTTAGTATATTTAGTGCAAGTTCTGTAAACTATGCATATTGATCTATAAAACATGTCATGGGTCCTTTATTTAGAAGTAACAAAACAAATCTAGAAAATCTTGTATTCTATCAAGAGAAGTAGCTGAGTTCTTATTTTCAAGAACACATATTTGTAGCACAAAAAAATTAGATTTAATATAAATTAAGTGAGTTTTTGATAAATTACTTGTGTCTTTACATTCAGTCTTTTTATCACTACAAATTCAATTCTATCTGTTAAGTTCCAAAAGCCACAAACACTTTCAAATAATCAAGAAAAGCAAGAAAACTCATTCACCCCCTATATGTTGTACTTCATTCCTAATAGCATTCATGACACGAAACATGAAAATACACGACATGAAAGTACACCAAATGAACGAATTGCTAGCTCTAGATGCAGATAAGGTAAATTTTATGTAGTGTCAAAGTGATACTATGATGAACCCTAAGCCATCCACGTACGTAGTAGATAAACTCCAAAAGATGTTTATACATGCTTGCACCGTGCCCAAATATAATGCCTAATACTTCCAAATTAATGAACAATCTCCAGACCTGGGTCCCGATCCACGATTTCTCTATAAATGTAACTACCATTTCATCATTAAAATGCAGGGATAAATACACTTAAGATTACTTTGCGTTCCTCCAACAATATGCATTTCACTAGCGATGCTACTACTCTGCTCATACTTTGCTTTCATTCATGATCATTGCCACTTTAGATTTAATTTCAACATGTTATTATTAATTAATTGATTATTTGTTTTCTTACTTGAATTTTATATTTCATCTTTTTTTAATCTACAATACCAACATACAATTTTACTTTTAAATTTCAGAAATTTTTTATGACTAGTGAGAATGTACATCACATTTTTACTTTTAACTTTAGCAAATTTAACTTTCTTACTTTTCCAACTTCAACTTCACCAAAATAAAATTGGTGTCCCAAAATAAAATTGTTATTATCAATATCACTTTCGATGTTTACATCGTAATAACCAAAAAATTCAGGCATGTCTACCTAATAACTCGTTTATACTACGTACTTTTTAAGTACTTGATCATGATCCTAATTACGGACTTAAAAAAATATTCTCATACTTTACTAACAAGACTTATTAAATATGTCCATTCAAATCAACTGATTAATGATATTATCGAAATTCTGACCACTTGCACATATCATATATTTAGTAATTCATTTTTTCCGTATTAATCATTTTTCCATCATTTCTAATTGGATTGGCGTCGAACTATAATTTTACATCCGATAATGATTAATCATTTTACAAAAAGAATATAATTTTTAATTCGAACTTGACTTTCGAATGCGGAAAAAACTCAATATCAAACCTATTCAATCTCTTAATCCGGATTTTACGAATGTATAAGATTCCACCCAATATTTCATCTCTATTTCCAAACAAGTTTCCACTTTTTAAAATATAGATATTCTCAATTTTTGCATAATTTTTTTGCATCTAGGCATACCTTAAATTTAAAAAAATACCAATAACCTCATTTTTCTCTCCCAAAAATCATCTAATATACATTAATTTTCTTTTCTCAATAGATCACGCAACTCCCATGTTTATTTCTATTCAATAAGATCAATTTCAAATTTTATGAATATCATACATAACAACGATTCTTGCGATATCATCACATCGTGACATGTTTATGTCTACATATAAAACTCTTTACTATCGTATACATAAAAATTAAATACCCACTTTGGTGAAATTCACGATCTCTCACTACAACCATATAAAATAGTTCATTATCAATGTTGAGGCTCATTTCATTATTCTCGATCTGATCTAGTTCAACATATGCCTCAATATGTAAAATAAGCATTTTCAACCAATGTACAATGATAACATCTTTCAATTCAATTCACTCATAAAATGCAATATTAATTTTCTTCCGCTTAACACTTTGAAAAGTGTAAACCCAACTCATTTTGTCAAATTAATTCAACCTCAAAAATGCGATAATTACATAATTTTTCATTTATTATATAATTATTCTCATACTCTCTGTTACGAGTATCACACAAAATATCATCTTTTCACAAGTTAATCTCGATCTTTTAAGTTATAATTTTTCAATTATCTTAAAGCACTTTCTTTTAAATTTTCTAATATCACATGTACAGTGAGTATCAACTAGGGGTGTAAACGAGAAAACTGTTCGTGAGCTACTCGAGCTCAGCTCGTAAAAAATCAAATTAGGATCGAAAATAATCGAGTAGAGCTCGAGCTCGAGCTTTTAGATTAAATATATTTTTATTATAAATATAAGTATTTTTTATATATTATTTATTTATTATCAAATCAAACTCGAGATGAACAAATCATATTTCGAATATTTATTTATATTTATTGAAATTAATTCGAGTTTTAGAGCCGAACTCGAGCCTACCCAACTTTTTATGAGCCAAGCTTCGATCTTGAAATTAAAGGCTCGGTCGAACTCGAGCTCGACCCTGAACTATTTGAATCGAATTCGAGCCGAGCCTGACAGTATTCAACTCAGTTCGGCTCGATTATACCCCTAAGTATCAACTATTCTTTTAGCCTTCACGCATATTATAGAGATCAACTATTCTTTTAGTCCATATCAATTTGAACCAATCAACTTGATAGCCAATATTTTGTATAACCTTCAAATTATGAATAAATTTCAAGTACATACTCACCAACAAAAAAAGTGTAGAATTAGAAAATAAATAAAATTAGTAGAAAAATGTAAGAATTAAATGATATATATACATGGATATAAACAACCAAATACATGGACATTATTGCATGATGGGAGAAAACATGTCGATACAAACCGTCCGAAAACTATTTATATCATTTTTTCCTACCCACAATTTCCAAACACATTAATCACCCGAAATTGCCAACAAATAAGCATGTATAACCAACCATTTTCAAATCAGCGCCATGACTTGAGTTTTAAAACCACCATGAATAATAAACATGGCTCTTAAATACCACATGTTGGGCCGCGAGCGAGTCATAATTCCATAATAGTATGGTATTGTCCACTTTAGACCGAGTCTGCATGAATATTTATTGGGAATATCCTAAAAGTTCTCATCCTAATGGAGATAATTAGCTTCTCTATATACAAAAGAATTATCTATATTTCCATCGATGTGGTACTTGGGTAAACACCACCCAACAATCCTCCCCTCAAATCAAGGATAAAAAGTTATGTGGTCTTGTCGCGTTTAATCTGTCTACATCTTACACCACCGCAAGGAGCTGACAGATTTCTCAATGGTCACGATTAATTTGTCTATATCTTGCAACTCCGCAAAGGACCAACAGATTTACCAACCGCGTTCACACCGAGGGAAACCACCCATATCGAACTCAAAATTTTCCATCATACCTATTCAGAAACTACTTTTATTTTTCTTCCCACACAAAATTTCCAACAAAATTGTACCGAAAATTGCCAACAAATAAACGTGTACAATTTACCATAATCAAATCAACACCATGACTTGAGTTTTAAAATTACAATGAATAATAACCTGGCTATGATACTAATGTAAGATTTGAATGAATAAAATATGAATATAAGAGAGATTAATTTTTTTGGGATTCCGGATAGCCGATAGTGAACTAAACAAAGCTTTTCTATCTCTTTTTCTACTATTTTTTCTTGATGGTATAACCACTATATATAGGCTCTACATTCACATCTTCCATACCAATAATATTATAGCCCAATTAATAAATACTTGTTACGTAACTCTCAATTTATTATACTTAATACATATATTTTGTAACTTCCATACACTGAATATATTTGACATGTATCTCTCATATTTATCATCCTCGCAATATCTAATTTTATAATATATTATTCATGTATTCATTTATTTAATTATATTTGATAAAATAAGTCAAATACAACAGAGACGGAATGGGTCCGAATTCGACGTCAAAGAATCAACTTCAAAACTTCCCAAGTATAAACTTCCGGTGCATTGTTGCTGGAGCAGAGTTTCTCCACTAAAATAGTACAATGGCGCCATTTTTCTTCAGATCTTGTCGGGGCTATAGAAAACATCCAAACCGCAATTTCAGACTGCAAGTCTACAACATAAAATAAAGGTTATAAGAGCCCTCAATCGTTCTGTTGTTCTCACAGAAATTCACCCACCATCAATAACCAATTCGATCCCAAGAGCAAGCGATATTTTACTTACCGTATTCTCCAATTCTTAAAGAAAATAATGCACCATTTCTAGTAAACCTTGAACCTTATATCAGTTATGCATTTAACAAGCCTGAGATTCCTCAGGACTTGAAGAAAAGATTGAGGAAAACCTCTCGTGACATTCGTCTCGAGTCAGCAAACTTTGGATCTCCCTCAAATTTGATACAAGATGGATAAATAGGATACCAAAATGCATTTGATGCAATGGTTGATGTTGTATATAACGCACTCGAGAGGGATGGTGCCTCTGAGTTGGGCGTTGTGGTGTCGGAGTCAGGATGACCTACTGCTGGAGGTCCTGAAGCTACTGAAGAAAATGTTCGAACTTAATAATAACTAGATGTATAGCTCGTGTAATGCCCGAGCATACTGTGAATTGTGCTAATTGAAATTGTTTTCAATGTAATTGTTGACGATATATTTATGTTGTTACCTAATGGATGGATAATTTATTTGTTTATGTATATGAGTAAGAGTGAATGAGGTATATTTGTAATGGTGCATTCGGAAAAGTAATAAATTATGTTATTATACATTTTTTGCCACTGCAAAATTAAATGGTATTTGTAATAAGTTAATAATGCTTAGAAAGTAAAATAAATACAAGTAATTATGTGTGCCTGATGTATATCAATCACTTTAAATATAAAATAATTAATAATTTATTTTTTATCATCTAATGTGTTTATGTGTTAGAAATGTGATTGATGAGTCATACTATATATGTAATTGACGTCAATACTGTAAGTTTACTCACCGAATGACATATGATACCCTGTGTCCCGATAACTTTCTATTTTTTAATGTTCCGGCAGATTGTTAACATCTCCCTAAATAACATATTATCTTTGTCATGGCTCCAAAATTTACCCCCGCTTTCTTAATTTTTCTTCAACATAATTTATTCTTTTAATCTCCGTGTCTAACAACGATGTTAACAACCTGCGGGATAATGGGAGTATATGATATATGTTATAAAATGATTAATAATAAAATATAAATCGTACATATAGGTATAAATGGTTTTTTATTTATTTATTATTCATTGAATTTAATATAGTATAATATTTTCGCTATTTCATTATGTTGGAGCCTTGGAGGACGAGATTAGATTAATGAGAAATAAGAGTATACGAGTATGTATATGTATATGTGTGTGTATGTCCCTGTATTAATTTCTATATATGTGTATAGTTGTTCTATATATGTATATATGTATGTATGTATGTATACACATAATAATTATACACCAATTGATAATTTTTAATAAATTAATGACGAGATGAATTAAATATTATATAGATATTAATGTAGGGGTATAATTAGCATATGAATTAATTTGCTCAACAAACCCCCCTAACGATGTTAACAACCTATGAGACGGTCGGAGTATATGTTATATTTCACATAATTATTAATAGTGAAGTATAAAATTGTACATGTGTATAAATAGTTTATTTTATTTTTTTATTTCATATAATTTAACATAATATTTGGCCATTTAATTGTATTGGGGTGCGATATTAGTATGCATTTATGCATGTATGTGTGTATGTATATGTATTTATGTGTATATGTATTAATCTATATATGTATGTATGTAAATAAGTATGTATGTATGAGGACGATATCAAATTGATGACAAATAAGAATATATATGAGTATGTATCTATGTACGTATGTGTGTATGTGTATACGTGTATATGTATATATGTGTATATACATGCATGCATGTATGGATGCATGTATGTATGTATGTATGTATATATGTATGCATGTATTAATTTTTATATATGTATAATTTATTATATATATGTATACATGTATGTAGTATTAATGTATGTATGCACTTATTAATTATATAACAATTAATAATTTTTAATAAATGAATGTTAAAGTGAAATAAATAACGGTTTGTCTAGTGTGTGCTCATGGGCACATGCTAAAAAAGTGTGATAAACTGATTGTAAAAATTTGATTGGTGGGGATTTTTGTGCATGCCGGGGTCCATCATTATTAATGAGTTCTCCACCAATCAAATTTTTACAACTCATCTATCACACTTTCTTAACATTTGTCCAAGGACACAAATTAGAAAAATCCAATAAATATTATACATATATTAATGTAATGTAGTGGTATAATTGTTATATTAATTTAATTGATCATCAATCCCTACGGTATTATATATATAATAGATTTGATGAAACATATAAAGAGTAACCGAACTCCAATCCTAAAAGACCAATAAAGCCTGTAGAAACTCATGTATATAACCTTTTCGATGAGAATCTGAGCCGTGAAATAGACAAGCGCTGGGGTATATTTGAACTATATAAAAAGGGCAAGTACCCAATTAGCTTTTGGAACCCCAGTAAATAGGTTCTGAATATTAGTATCTGGCCTTCAGATGTAACTCTATATCTAGGAGATTATGTGTAATAAGCGGATGTTCTGACCGGCATGTACTTGTATTTTAAATAAGACTGTTTGTATCCATCTTGCAAAAGAATTTTGTCATCTATCGATGTACTTTGATGTTCAGCATCTAAACCGAACTGCAACTTGCTTTAAAGCCTCTTCCCCACATTTGCGTTAAGATGTGATTTACAGGAACAAGATGTTGGATGAGACATTAACTTTGCAACATAATGCTGATCACATTTTTTATCCGTAATTTTTATAGAAGAAATTAACCTACAATGTTTTGTGCTGGTTTGTGTAGGGATAGCAGGTTATGAAATTAAAATACTCATGCACTCCTAATAACTTCAATTCATTCTTTAGATTAGACTGCATTGTAAATTACCGTGTATGAGAAAGGACTTCAAATATCCTTTGAACCAGGGTCTTCATTCTTCATCTTAGATGGGAACATCTTTAGTACATAAATGTTGAATTAATTTATTTGCTTTAACTAACACATTTTGTTTATCAGTTTCACAATTTCTTTATGCAACATCCACCACTATAATTCCTTTGCTCTGTTTCCATTTATTGGCATTAGCTACTCTATATTCCACAGTATTTTTTGTTTAAGGTCACATAGGCTAGCAAACCACACTCCAAAAATTATCAGTATTGTGTCCCTTTCAACCACACTCTATACATGAAATGAGTTTAGTTATTCATATTTGAATGTCCGCATCCTATACCACATGTAGCAACTATCTCATGTTTTTCCTGTAAATTAAATTTTCGCAAGTCTGGTTCTAAATACCTATCTGTCGATTCAATGTTCTTAAACCTCTCACGCTTTGAAATTTTCCAACATTTGAGTATTATTGTCATAGGTCAATCATTAATTAGACGTAGAAGCGGGGATCTTGCAAATCTGCAAAGTAAAATCTACTTCAAAATGCCATTAACGCAGCTTCAAGATTTAATTTGCATCAATTAGCAACAACTGTCCAAATGTGTACTGCTTTGAAGTCATTACTGGTTTCATATTGATATTGATATTTTTTCAGTAGAAATTCAATAATCACAATTCTGCAATCAGAATGAAATATAGAAGAGATTGAATTATTTAAGAAAATAAATCTTAATATTTCATCTCTAGAATACGAGATACATCCATACTCCGCCAGTACATTTTCCATCTCTATATATATGCGCACACACTTGGTCAGTCTGCAGATGACTCTCACTCTCCCAAGTCATAATAAAATTGAATATTAGCTAAATAGACTCAAAAAGTTGTGCAAGTTATGTTCTAATCACACCTATGACCTAAATTGTATAAATGATGCATCATTCTCTGAACACATTTAGTAAGAGTAGCATTACGGTAATGTCAGATTACATGCACAATTTATGAGCGATCATTAAAATGAACATGTAAGTTCTCAGAGTCCATGATGCAGTCCTAAAATCGTTGCCATTACCCGAAGAAATTACAGACTCAGACGATTCACCAAATCTGAAATTCGGGTTTGAACCATATAGTGCTTGTACTCCCTTTATGTCATCAATCTTCAAATCCACCTTCTTATGCCTAGGTTTCAAACTAGGGTACATTATAGATTCTTTTACAGAACTATGAGCTAAACCTAGTACATGCCCAATCTCATGTGTCACAACTGATTCTAAATCAATGGCGTCCCCTGATTCCTCTGTTCCAAAATCAACAGCCCATGTTTCTGCAGCATCCAGATGAAATTTCCCATTTTCTGGTGAAAATGCATGAGCTAGAATTCCGAGCACTCCGTCAAAAGCCTCTCCATCCCCATGATCACCAGTGTAAAACCCTATTGTAATATCTGCATTGTCGTATTCATTTATTTCTACAAATGTAACAGGAATAACTGATGACCAATGACCGAAACTACGTTTAAATACCTCCTGTATAGTTGTCAGGCTCAATGATTTGATAATATATACCGCCGAGAATGCGTAAGTCAATTGCATCGGAATTTTACGCCACCAACGTGGCTGGCCTCTAAAATATGCATAATTATTTTTCCTATGCAATCTACTTAACGTATCCGGTACTCCACATCTCGGAGAGATAATGTGAGAAATGGTGTCATAGTTGAGATTACCTGTAACAGAGAGTCCAAGTTTTGATTGATAAACAGTTATTGCCTGCTCAAAATTATCATCAAATGCATCAGTGAAATTTGTATCTTGCGGTGCAAGGTAACCGAAACGATGCAAGTACTTCTTTAAATCTATGATATTACTGTAGTGACTGCCTTTCTCCACATTTTGTAGACTCTGGAAATTGTGCCATTTGTGACTATGATCTTTAGCTGGCCTTGGTGTGTTTATAGTGTACACTTGGAAGTTTGGATCTGGTTTAGCTGTTACGAATGGTACCGGTGGATGGAGGAAAACGAAGAAAAGAGAGAAGAAAATGATAAACAGAAACATGGTAATAATGTTTAGCTCAACTTTAGGTATAATCTCGCATTCGTGTATATATATATGACAATCATGAGGAATTTATTACATTTTGTGATTTTTGGGGTAGATGAGTCAAATTCATTAATAAGGTATGACAATTGCTGCATGCATATTCTACCTAATGTGTGTGGTTCCTTAATCTATATTAATGAAGTACTACTTTAAAATAGGACTGTAAATAAATCTCTTATCAGCAGATTCCTCTACACAATCACTGAACTTTTGATTATATTGTATCTAAAGATTGGCATTTCAATTTTCAGGTGACTGGCCGCTGCATGTGAGTTCGGTATGGTTTTCTGTTCAAATGAAGAGTGTACAACAGGTTGAAGCAAACAAGTTAGTTAAAAGTATCATTGTTGTTGTTGCTACGTCTTTGTTAATTGGAGTAGTATATGGATATTTCATGATTATCAATATCGATCTGACAGAGTTGGTTACAGACGTGATCAAGACTCAAATGTTTCATTTATAAAACAAGACTTAAATGTTTGGTCAGCCTCCTCCAAAATGTTTTTTTTTTGACGCAAAGCTGGAGTTTTATTAATTGCTCAAATCCAATTCAATACATCGTTTAACAGAAAGTGGGATAGAATCCCTATTAAAGCTACGACCTGAATAATTATACGACTCCCTAGCAAGCTGATGGGCAGCCCTATTTGGAGATCGTTTCACATGATACAAACCAA
Organism: Apium graveolens; assembly: GCF_009905375.1. Taxonomy (NCBI): domain Eukaryota; kingdom Viridiplantae; phylum Streptophyta; class Magnoliopsida; order Apiales; family Apiaceae; genus Apium; species Apium graveolens. The sequence goes on along the minus strand of NC_133651.1, from coordinate 75,101,133 downwards.
TTTTGTTCAACCTTCGAAGATACTCCCGACATTCTTCAATAACGTTTCCAAACTGTGACCTCATAGGTGTTATACTCCTGATTGCTTGTACAACTACCAGACAATCCGAGACCAGTGTAACATCCATCCACTTCATTCTGTCGATCCAGCTGAGTGCTTCCTTCACTGCCATTGCTTCTGCTAATACTGGGGTGACAACGCCTGCAAATATTCCTGTTTTGGCTTGAAGAAGCATTCCTTTAGAGTCTCTGGTAATTAAACCAAAACCTGACCCCTCTTTATCTTCAAAAACAGCCGCGTCAACTGATACCTTAACTGAGTTCTGCTGAGGATTGGCCCAAACAACATCCCCGTCTCCTTCATGAACAGGTTGAAGAAGAACTACCGATGACCTACTTTGGGCTAGTGACCATTGTGTAAGGTATTGCTTCGCTGCAGCTACTGTTTTGTTGACAGAAGAGAATCTTTGGTTCCAAACAATATCATTACGGTTACGCCATATTGCCCAGCAAAGTGAGATAATTGCTGCACTCTCTCTTGCATTCACAGCTTGTAAGATGTCTTCCAGCCATGTACCAAAGTCTGCAAAAACCCTCCCCTGAGTATCCACTTTGATTGCCAACCAACACTGTTTTGCAAAAGAACATGTTACTAGGCTATGCAGAATTGTTTCATTATCCTCATGACAAACTGGGCACTCCGTTTGGACTTGGACCCTTTTTTATTGTAATTGTATCAGAGTAGGGAGACAGTTAGAAATTGCTCTCCAGACTACATTGATAGTCTTTGGTGGTGCTCTGATTTTCCAAAGCTTTGCCCAGATACTTATCGAGTCTTCAGCCCTCCATGCTCCCTTCTTCTGTTTGTAACCATTTGTACGCACTACGAACCGAATAATTACCTGTATCTTCCTGGTTCCAGAACAACATGTCATCACTGTTTATAATCGGAACTCGTGTGTCCAGGATACACTTCTGGTCCCTATCATTAAATTCAGATTTAATGATATCCACATTCCACCTTTTGCTTTCACCCTCAAATAAATAATCCACTGTCTTTCCTTCCAAAGCCTGGGAAGTAGTCGAGACATATGGATCCGCATTATTCAACAACCAGGGTTGACCAATGATGTTAATCTTTTTACCCGTCCCAATTCTCCATCTGACTCCATCCACAATCAGGTTTTTAGCTTCACAAATACTACGCCATATGAAACTGGGGCTATGTCCCATCTCTGAGTTCAAAAAATCCTTATCTGCAAAATATCTGGCCTTATATAATCTCGTGACTAGACTGTTAGGATTAGAGATAAATCTCCAAAATGTTAGTCCTGAAAACATAACGAAATTTTTTTTCTCTGACCAACTAACAGTTCGACAAAATAGTTAAGGAAAGACTTGTTCCGATTTACATATGTTTATTTTTAAACCTACATCTATATTTTACATGCTACAATTCTAATTTTAACAAACCTTCGACAATTTGCTTCTCAACAAAAAAAACAAACCTTGACAATTAAATTAGTAACATATTTTTTATATCATATTTTCTATAATTCTTCTCTTTAAATACTTTATTTTATTTTGATGCTAAATTTGTACATTTTTGTGACAACTTACTTATATATCACTACCCCTTGTAAAATGGTTCAGTATTCAAATAACTAAACCAAAATTCATAATTCAAATCGTTATTATTTGATAATGATACGAAAACTAATTTAAATTGATCTGAAAATAACTTGAACTGAATATTTAATCGAAAATGCTATGGAATAATAGATTCGATTATAACTTGAAACCGATTAAAACTGAATAATATATTTTCTGACCCAAATATGACCTAAATTAAGCTATCCGATATAATCGAATTAGAAAAAAAATGGTGGAATTGAGTTTATTTTGTTATTACAATTTAACGGGTTATAATTTCTTTTCTTTAAATAATACTTGTTAAGAAATTTGTTTAATTTTAAGCTAAATTCCTACTTAATTTTTTTATATGTTTATGTCAACATATTTTTTTTGTCATATTTTTTTTAATAGTAATTAATATTTTATTAAAAATAAAACATTTAATTATTTTATTAAAAATAAAACATTTAATAAAATAATTTTTTTTGAAGTCCTGGAAATTGAAATAATAAATATGTTAAGATCCGAATTTAATCCGAACCGAGATTTGTCCTACCATAATTCATTTTCATGTAATTTAAATCTTAATTTAATTTGAATCAAATTACATCTAGTCCCGTCTAAATAATTTTAAATATATCAAATTTTAAAAATAGATCGGATCCAAATTCTGATCCAAACGGGATCAGGTTATCTTTGTCAGGTCTATCTGTCACCCTCACATAGAATTTGCATAAATATTTCTATCGGACAAAGCAGCTTTTTGGGCATTATTTACTAGAGCTGTTCACGAACCGAGCCGAGTCGAGTTTTGATCGAACCGAGCCGAGCTTTAATTTTTTTTCTGACGAGCCGAGCCGAGCCGAGCTTTCTTAACAAACAAAAACCTGTGTTTGAGCTCGAGCTCGTTAACGAACGAGCCGAACACGAGCTTTTATCGAACAAAATCGAGTCGAGTCGAACCGAGCCGAACACGAGCCGAACACGAGCTTTCTCCATCAAAACGAGCCGAGTCGAGCCGAGCCGAGCCGAGCCGAGCCGAGCTTAATTAAAAAATTCTGGTCAAAACACCGGTTGACTGTTAAAATAACAAACCAAATACTTTTATTTTTTTCTAAAAATTTTGTCATATCACTAAAAAATATTGATCTTAACATCCGTATGGTTGGATCATTCATAAATATTTTTTAAAAAATCGAAACATTAATACGATACTAAACACTAATTACAAGTACAAGTCAAAACACCGGTTGACTGTTAAAATAACAAATCAAATACATTTATTTTTTTCTAAAACTTTTGTCATGTCACTAAAATATATAGATCTTAACATCCGTACGGTTGGATCATCTATAAATATTTTTAAAAAAATCAAAATATGAATACGAGACTAAACACTAGTTACAAGTATTGTTCAAACAAGTGGTTGATTGTCAAAATAACAAACAAAATAAATTTATTTTTTTCTAAAATTTTTATCATGTCACTAAAATATATAGATATTAACATCTGTATGGTTGGATCATCTATAAATATTTTTAAAAAAATCAAAACATTAATACGAGACTAAACACTAGTTACAAGTAAAGGTCAAAACACCGGTTGACTGTTAAAATAACAAACCAAATGCATTTATTTTTTTCTAAAACTTTTGTCATGTCACTAAAATATATAGATCTTAACATCCGTACGGTTGGATCATTCATAAATATTTTTAAAAAAATTGAAACATTAATATGAGACTAAACACTAGTTCTAACAACTATTCAAACAATTGGTCGATTGTCAAAATAATAAACAAAATAAATTTATTTTTTTCTAAATTTTTTATCATGTCACTAAAATATATAGATATTAACATCCGTACGGTTGGATCATTCATAAATATTTTTTTAAAAATTGAAACATTAATATGAGACTAAACAATAGTTACAAGTAAAGGTCAAAACACCTGTTGACTGTGAAAATAACAAATTAAATACATTTATTTTTTCTAAAAATTTTGTCATATTACTAAATAATATAGATATTAACATCCGTACGGCTGGATCATTCATAAATATTTTTTAAAAAATCGAAACATTAATATGGGAGAAGTACTAGTCAAACTACTAGTTTATCGTTAAAATAGCAAACCAAATATATTTATTTTTTCTAAATTTTTTATTATATCACTTAAATATATAGATCTTGACATCCGTACGGTTGGATCATTTATAAATAATTTAAAAAAATCGAAACACCGATCAGGAAATAAATACTAGTTACAAGTAATAGTCAAATCACTTGTTAATTATTAAAATATCACATTAAAAAATTAATTTTTAATATCTGAATTTTTTCAAATTACTAAAATATATATTTTGACATTCGTATAGTTCAATAATTTAAAAATATTTATAAAAAATCTGAATAAAATTCATAATAATTAAATATATAAAAAATAATTTTTTTTTTAATTTTTTTTTCGAGCCGAGCTCGAGCCGAGCTCGAGCCGAACATGCCAAAAGCTCGGCTCGAGCTCGTTTTCTTAACGAACACATTTTTGTGTTCGAGCTCGAGCTCGAGCCCTTAACGAACCGAGTCGAACCGAGCCCTTAACGAGCCGAGCTCGAGCTTGTTCGCGAACGGCTCGGTTCGCGAACAGCTCTATTATTTACTTCTGCACCTAGTGGGCTTTCAGCATTTCATGCCCAAATCCTGACAAGTTAAAGCCATAATTGACTATTTTCTATAAATTTCAGAGGATTTTATTTGCCGGTAGATAAAATTTGTTCTAAATTATTTATTTTTTTGGAATTCTCTAGATTTAAAATTTAGAATTTAGCATTCATATATCTAATTCAAAAGTTGCACTAAAAATAGTCAAATTGTTATATAAAAATGATTTAGGTAATACTAACACAACGGTTGACAAACAACGGTTAAAAAAATACAGTTGTCCTAAAAAATAAAACAACGGTGAATTGATTTTGTAAAAAAAACAGTTGTGTGAGTTTAAAAACAAACAATAGTTATGTATTAGTTCAAAACCTGGTGTCTTTGTTGTGTACTCCCATGGAATCAGACAACAGTCCGCAACTAAACTGTTTAACCATATATTAGTTTAAGACAATGGTTTTGCTGCTTATGTTGTGTAATTTGGACAAGTGTTTATTATTACTCTTGTGTGATGTCTGATTAAACATCAAACAACTGTGCGTATATACCATTGTTAAAAGGAAAGGCCACAAACAATGGTGTTTTAAACCATTATATTTATAAGATTCACACAACGGATTTATAACGCGTTGTCTAAACACCACACTCCAAAAGATACTTTTAGAGGTTGTTTTGAAATGATTTTTTTCATTCTCCCTCCTATTTTAATTTAATCTCCCGCAAAATGTTAACAACTCATCAGTTTAGTTTTTCATCTCTCAACTACTAGACAACGTTTTGAGATGTAAAAAACTTGTTGGAAACTCAAACATACAATGGTTTGGTTCTTCATGCCTGTTGTCTAAACTCAAGGTAGAAGATGGTTTAATAGATTATGAGATTAACTGTTGTCTCTGAGTAATGTTAAAATGAAAAAAAGAGTTGTATATGTCAAATCCCCATAAAATTAATCCAAAAGCAATCAACCAATGACTAGCTAACAAAATATCATCCAACCAATATAGACTAGCAAAAAACCCTCAATCAAGTTGGCAAATCAGAATATTTCCTAAGTCAACAACTAATTTCAATTGGATAATTCACAAACCAAATTCTATTACAATTTGACAAGATAATTAATCGAAAAATATAAAATCTAATTGAGCTCTCATGAAGCCATATAAAGCTTCCAGAAGTAAGCGACCAAATGTAACAATTTGTTGGCAGAGAAGAAGCAGGGTATCATATATCGAACACCTTATTCGATCCATAATTCCCACCAAAATCTTGACAAGCGACCAACTGTTTTAATTAAGCATGTCCATACAACCAATAATGCAATCAAACCTGCTTTTCCACGAAAATGAGCAAAAATGGGGAACAATGAAATCCGGCTCAATAATCACATTTGTCACTGAAAGAAAAATAAAAAAAAAAACTGAACATGGTTACAGATATTTAAGATTAACAGGGTTTATGGCCCATTAATACTACTGTCCTATAATTAAATGACACTGAATCCAGCATATAAATGTCAGACAGTCCAAACAATCAAGAAAAAACGGAGAGATAAATTAGAAAATGACAAATTCCAGTGTGATAAATCATTTATAAAATTTAAAAAAAAACTGCTAATTTCATACATATTAAAATAGTAATCGTAATTGACATGAACAGATTAAAATGTCAAATTTTGACAAACAATAATTCGAGAAATAAAAAAAGATTTATGAATAAATAAATGATAAAAGGAAGAGAGGTATACTCATGCTGGGGTAATTTTCTAGATAATTTAACTTAAAAGAAGGTAATTTTTATCATCATGGGAGTTGAATCCATTCATCTTCGTCCCGCATATAACTAGTTTTTTCCTGATCAAGTTCGTCAACATTGGGAGACATTGGCAAGTGCAGCTCATTCTCAAGTTCTATTTTTACTGATCCGTCATTTTCATCGTCACATTGTTCATAACAGTTCTTTTCTGGTAATTTCAACACGACATACCAATGTTTTTCAAGAGGATCATCAATGTAACAAACCTGCTTAACATGTTTCCCTAGCACAAACAGATCATTTACGAAACCTATTTTATTCAAATTAACAATTGTGTATCCCAAGTCATCTGCCTTAACCCACTGGTTCATATCTACCGAATTATAACGAAATATTGGGACTCTAAATTTGTTATAGTCCAACTCCCATATACTTGTTATAACTCTATAGTAGGTATGTGAAGTATGTTCAATATTCTTCTTCTTACCCTGCACAAGCATTATATCTGCAATGACACAGACACCACTACACTGAACTTGTCTATTGTCATCACGCTCCTTGGTGCTATACGTAACTCCATTGTAGCTATATCTACTAAATGTAGGGACATTCTTGTTGGGCCCTTCAGCAATCCACCTTATCTCCTCAGGTACGTTATTATAGTCATCCAACAATTCTGATTCAATCTATTTAAAACAAATTGATTAAAATTAATTATATTTTCATATTAAAATTAATTCTAACACTAAATGTGTTCCTGGATATTTTCAAATTCCTCTGTTTCATTTTTTAACCATCATAATCAAATTTTAAAAAAAAATTACTATTTTCTATAAAAAAATCATGTTTGCTTGAATAAACAAATAACAAATACTTTTACCAGGAAAATATAAAGTAGGCCTATTTATGATATTTTTATTCAAATAACAATCATACCTTTTTCCTGAACCATTTGTGAAATTCTGCATTGTGCTTGTTTTTAAGCCAGACTTCATCATTTTCATGTTGTTGCTATCTTGTCATCAAAGATGCCATATGCTCGCTGTGAGAAAAATCAATTTCTTTATTATATTAATCAAAGTACAGAAATTAATGAAATAACACACATCTAAATGTCAGTAACTTACTCAAAATATGGTCTAATGTCAGTTGTATTTTGGAGAAAACACAAATGTGCTAGATGCAAGTCCTGGTCGCTCGGCTTTATCAATGTCGCACCAGATAGAGGTCTTGCATTTTGCTCATGCTTTGCATTTTGTGACACTCCTACGGTAGATTTTTCAAAATTCACTAAACACTCTAACGCCTCTTCGGCAACATATGCCTCACCAATACGCCCTTTGGGATGAGCCGGGTTCCATACATATCCTTTAAACGTTTTCAGATATCTCTCGAAGGGATACATCCAACGAAGGAATATTGGCCCACAAAATCTAACCTCTCTCACGAGATGAACTGAGAGATGCATCATCACATCAAAGAACGAAGGGGGAAAGTGCTTTCCGAGCTGGAACAGTGTTTCCACTAACTCACTCTGCACTTTTTCCAACTTGTCTACATCGATCACTTTACTGCAAATTGCCTTGAAGAAAAGGCAAAACGTAATAATTGTGCTCCTGACTTGTTTTTGTAGTAATGATCGAATTGAGATTGGATGCAAATGATGCAATATCGCGTGACAATCATGAGATTTCATTCCAACAAGCCGAAGATTTTCCATGTTCAAAAGATTCTTGATATTTGAACAAAATCCATCTTCCAACTTCATTTTAAGAAATGATGAGGAAACTGTTTTTTTTCTGCATGTGTTAAGTTCCATGACGCCTACGGTACCTTTTCTTTCTTTTCAGGAGTCTTTGGTCTCAGCTTCATTCTTATTCTTATTTCAGCCATATTAAGATGGACAGACTCCCTATCTTTTGTCTTCCCCGAAATATTTAGAAAAGTTCCAAGCAGGGCTTCACATATATTTTTCTCGATGTGCATCACATCGAGAACATGCCTAACCGACAAAAATTCCCAATACTCAAGTTGGAAGAATATTGAAACCTTTTTACAAATAGGTCGAGGTTGACCTTTCTTCCATCGTGGTTCTCGTTGTTTCTTTCCAAATACATGGGCCCTTAAATGTTGTATATTTTGAAAAACTTCTTCTCCAGTTTACGGAACAGGGGCGACCCCCTTCTCCACAGTGTTATCAAAAGTTGATTTCTGCCTTCTATAAGGATGATTATGGGGCAACCATCTTCGATGCCTCATAATCATTGTCTTACGGTAATTTACCATCCTAGTAGCTTTTGTTTCATCAATACGAATAGTACACGTATTATACCCTTTAATAACATTTCCTGACAAGTTCCCTAAGGCAGGATAATCACGTATTGACCATAATAAAATGCCCCTAAGCATGAAAGACTCTTTCTTATAAGCTTCGTACATTTGTTTTCCCCGCCACAACTCTTGCAGATCTTCTATTAGTGGTTGAAGGAACACGTCGATTTCATTTCCAGGCTCTATCGGTCCAGAAATTAACAAGCAGAGCATAATATACCTTCTTTTCATACAAAGCCATAGAGGAAGGTTATAAATTAATAGCAAAACAGGCCACCTTGAGTAAGCAGTACTGTTTCCATGAAAAGGATTGAAACCGTCGAAAGATAAAGCTAATCGAAGGTTCCTAGATCTGATGCAAAATCAGGCCATTTTTGGTCGACATCCTTCCATGTTTTTGAATCAGCTGGATGGCTCATTTTACCATCCTTTTATCGCTTGGTGTCATGCCACGTCATGTCCTTTGCAATGTGAGGTGTATTAAATAAATTTCGTAATCTTGGTATCAGCGGGAAATACCATAGAATCTTAGCAGGGACCTCTTCATGTTCATCTCCTTTCTTGTTCAATTTCCATCTAAAGGCCTTACATACGCGACAAGTAGTCTCAACTTTATCTAAATCGCCACGGTATATGTTAGATATATTTGAGATGTCATGTCTAATATATTTCATGTTTAGTTTTCATATCGTAACAAATAGGAAATATTAGTACTTACTGGAATCAGTACTTACTGGAAGTCAGAACTTAAGGACATATCAGAACTTAAGGTTATGTCAGAACATAAATGCGGGAGGACGTACAGTTAAGGAAGGAAGCTGATTTACAGGATAGAAGATCGAGACTAAAACAAAAGAAGATATGCATGGAAAGAGTTAGAAGAAAAGAAGACTTGTATAAGATATTTGATTGATATATTTTAGGAGACAGAATTATATTCCATATCAATTAGAAGTTATCTTGTAACTCTGTACTATATAAACACAGACACAGGTTTTCACTAGATGTGTTATCATTATCGAGAAGATCATACTTTGTAACCTTGCAGCTTTTAGTGATATTTATTCATGTCTAAGAGAGAACAGTTCCATTGTAACAGAGTTTATTATATTGAATATATCTGTTTACCGTTACTTGTGTTCGAAATTGATTTGATTGTATTAAACACTGTATTCAACCCCCTTCTACAGTGTTGTGTGACCTAACAATTGGTATCAGAGCTTATCTGTAAACACACATACAGTAAAGATCCAAACAATCATGTCTGAAGAAGAACAAACTCCAACCAAGCCCACTAAAACTGAAGAAACTCAAAAGACTCAAACCCACAGTCGATATGAGAGTATTAAGGTTCGCATACTGAGACCTTCTGAGTATCCCATATGGAAAGTGAAGATGGCTATGTTTTTGGAAGCTACAGATCCAGAATACCTTGACAGAATTAATGAAGGACCACATAAGCCAACCAAGCTCTCTGTTGTAGTTGCAGATCAGCCAGCAAAGACCATACCAAAGGAGAAAGTGAGTATACAGCTGAAGATATCTCATCCATTACCAAGGATGCAAAGGTAAGGCATTTGCTGCATAGTGCCATTGATAATATCATGTCAAATTGGGTAATTCATTGCAAGACTGTAAAGGAGATATGGGATGCTTTGGAGACAAGATGTCTGGGAACTGATGCCATCAATTAGAACAGGATAAACCAGCTGAAGTTAACATAGGCTTAATGACTAAGAAGCGGCTTAAGCATAAGCTGAAAGAAATAAGGAATGTCAACAAGGTAAAGGCAGCTAGGAAAAATAGGAATGGAAAGGAAGGTGTGAAGAAAAGCAATAATTATATGCCTGTTCCTAATGCTCCTAGAAAGAAATGTTATAACTGTGGAAACTCTAACCATCTTGCTTCTTTTTACGGGAAGAATAAGAATATAAACTCTTTACCTCCTAAGTCAGGAGTTAAGAGTCAGTATGTTAGGTTTAAGCCACAAAATCCTTGTTTTCATTGTGGTAGTTTATGGAATTCCATTTATACTTGTAAGGAATATCATAGTTTGTACTATGATTATTATCAAATAAAACCTTCTTTGAAGAAAGTTACTTTAATTCCTTCTAGTGTAAAGTCTGATGCAAAGTCTGATATAAGTTCTGATAAACAGCATATTAGCATAAACTCTGATATTAAATCCGCTGCAAATGCTAACAAACTTAAAAAGGCCAAAGGATCCAAGCAAGTCTGGGTCCTTAAAACTAACAATTAGTGGTCTTTGTGATTGCAGGGCAACAGGAAAAACATCCTAGTACTGGATAGTGGATGTTCAGGACATATGACTAGAAATAAAGCCCTGCTCTCAGACTTTGTGGAGAAAGCTGGCCCAGGAATTTCTTATGGAGATGGCAACATTGGAAAAACTCTGGGATATGGCAATATTAATCTTGGGAATGTCATCATTGAAAGAGTAGCTCTTGTCTCAGGACTTAAACACAATCTGCTAAGTGTGAGTCAAATATGTGATGGAGGTTATCATGTGGATTTCTTTAAAGAACAGTGTGAAGTCGTAAGCAATTCTACAGGAAAAGTGGTTCTGAAAGGTTACAGGCATGGTAACATTTATGAAGCCAGACTTTCAACAAGTACTGATGGTTCTGCAATCTGTCTGTTGAGTAGAGCATCAATTGAAGAAAGCTGAAATTGGCACACAAGACTCTCTCATTTAAATTTCAACAATATAAATGAGCTTATAAAGAAAGATCTTGTGAGAGGACTGCCAAAATCAGTATTTGCTCCTGATGGCCTTTGTGATTCATGTCAAAAGGCAAAACAAAGAAAATCTTTTTTCAGAGCAAAACTGAGTCATCAATTCTTGAGCCTTATCACCTACTGCATGTTGATCTATTTGGTCCAGTCAATGTCATGTCTATTGCAAATAAGAAATATGCTATGGTTATAGTGGATGAGTTCACAAGGTACACTTGGGTGTACTTCTTGCACAAGAAGAATGAAACTGCATCTACTCTAACTGATCATGTTAGACAGCTGGATAGGTTGGTCAAAGATTATGTTAAAATTATAAGAAGTGATAATGGCACTGAGTTCAAGAATTTAATCATGGAAGAGTTCTATAAAGAGCATGGAATCAAACAGGAATTTTCTGCACCTGGAACTCCACAGCAAAATGGAGTTGTAGAAAGAAAGAACATGACTCTCATTGAAGTTGCACGAACTATGCTTGATGAAGCAAAGTTTCCAACCTACTTTTGGGCTGAAGCTGAGCATACTACTTGTTTTACACAGAATGCTACACTCATAAATAAGCATGGAAAAACACCATATGAGATGTGAAGAAAAAGAAGCCAAATCTAAAATACTTTCATGTATTTGGTTGCAAGTGTTTTGTTCTTAAGACTCATCCTGAACAACTGTCAAAATTTGATCTAAAAGCTGATGAAGGAATTTTTGTTGGCTATCCACTTTCCACAAAAGCCTTCAGAGTCTACAATTTAAGAACAAGGGTTGTCATGGAATCTATCAATGTATCGTTTGATGATAAGAAGATTACTGGACTTGAAGATTTCAATGATCATGATCAGCTGAGATTTGAAAATGAAGACTTAAAGTCTGATTCCGCAAATTCTGATGACTTAAAATCTAATCTTGTAAGATATGACGGGTTAAGTTCTGATGTCATTGAAACTGTGGTAACAACTCCAAAGGAAAATACACCTGTCCAGGGGGAGCAAGCTGAAATCCTACCACATCTCAAGACTCTCAAGAAGCATCAGAATGTAATAACTCAAAATTTTGAGACCTTGTAAAATGTTTAATGAATAGTAACCCTGACATACGGGAAAAACTTTTGAGCCCACGCTATGTAGTACATGAGAAAATGAGTTTCGGAATAGATATTACGACTATACGTATCAAATAAGTGTATGTAAACGCTATTAGTTTTCGAAGAAAACGAACTTTGAAAAACGATCGCATTTACGACTTATCGAGGATTACGAGAATTACAATATAATTACGAGATTAAAATCCTACGGATTTATATTCAAGTAGGATAAATAAAAATATAAGGAATAAATACGAAAGGAATTACATTGCGAACCACTTACGAGTAAGTATTACGGAGAACGTTAAGTAACCGAGCGAACGCGTAAACGATTAAATAAACGTAACGCACTAACTAAACCATGGTAAGGAAGTAACCATGCTTATTTCATCAAATAGTGAGCTAACTATAGGATGACCAAGCTAGCTAGCAAATAGTGTGCTAAGAAGCTAACCTTGTAGTTAGCTTGTAAGCTAGCAAGCTACAAAGACATGTCCATGGATTTGGCAACAAGGAATAAACCTAGAATGATATCCTAGGAAGAATAAAATCAAGTTGCAAAGATATCAAGTCACCTTCCAAGAAGCAACCTATCCAAGCATCCAAGAGAAGCAACCGAGTAGTATAAATACCCCATCCCCATTTTTGTTCCATTCGGCTATATTGAAGAAAAAAGGAGAATTGGAATTCAAAACTCCAAGTTCAAGCTCTTGTAAAATCACCAAATTAATTCCCAAGCCTCCTAGCAACTAAACTAAGGTGAGAAAAATCTTTCATCTCTTTTTATCAAGGTTTGATGGGTGGAATAAATTCAAGAAACTCACTAGTGAATCGTGTGAATAGTAACCTCTCTTTGGTTTCTTGATTTCAATGGTGGTTTTAGGTTCTAAAAATCATACCAAGCACTTCCAAGCCTCCACCATCCTCAAGAACACATCTCAAGCTTTCAAGAAAGGTAAAAATCTTTGGCCCAACTTTATTTAAGGTTCATTTTTAAGATCCATTTAGCATGTGGTAGTAAACTTAGCTTACTAAGTGTTATTGATGAAATCTTGATGATTAAGTTAAGTAGATCTAAGGTTGGTTGTTGTTGCCTCAAGAACATGATGTTCTTGAGAGGAGTTTGTGTGTTGATGATGATATGATGATTTTTGGTGGTTGTGTTGATAGTTAGGGCGTAAACGAAACCCCGATCATAAACGTAACTTCGTTAAAACCAACAAACCGTAACTTTAAGTTTCTGCAGAAAGTCCCGAAGTTTTAAACTATGGATTCTTGAAAAATAACCTTTATTTACGATAGAAAATGTTATAAGGATCGTTTAGGCGCTTGAATCGCTTGATTCCAATTTACGGATCAAAAGTTATGGTCGTTTTAGTAAAAGTGATTTAAGCGACAAAAACTTCTACGAATTATGAACTTTGAAAATATAAAGGATAGACTTAAAAGTGTTCATAAATCATAAAATGTTTACAGAGAGTAACATATTAAGTTTTCTAGCTGTCATAAAAATTTCAAGTGAAAATAATGATTTCTCAATTTTATAAAAGTGTCGGAGCCGAGACCGTGCGAGTTGAAACCGTAAGAATCCTTAAGCGGAGCCGACGATGATAATTAGAATGAACTCAAGGTACTTAGGAAAATGAAGTGACCATAATGTGAATATGACTTAAAAGAAATGTTAATGGCAGTATGAGTTGAGAGGGTGCATAATGAGTAGCGCATGAGTGCGAGTTACCGTAAATTAGAACGGAACCTAACGAAATGAAATGTGTTTATAGTTATAGATTTCTGAGCGGAACCTAGAGCATCCTCCACCTCGAGATACCCAGGCAAGTTTACAAACCCAACTCCATTTTTACTGTTGTGTTGTGAAAGGATTGTTTTACTATCATCGCTTAAATACCATGTTTTCCATGATACGTAGTTGTTGAATTTTCACATAATGTAGCGATGTTGTACGATAAGTATATATCGTGAAGTGTTATTTCGCTTTAAGCGTGACGTATTATATAAGACCGAGGATCGGTCGGGATTTAAGATAAAACCCGGAAATCATTCCGGAGATATTATAGGATGGGTATAAGTCCATAATAGTACATTTTAAAGGGACTCATCGTCCATTTACGAAATATTAAAACACCTCGAACTTCTATTAAAACGATTTTCCAACGATCATATTCCCTCCACTATATTTTATTGTTCAGATAATAAATATTATATATGTATTCTTTTATTATAGGAGTAGTATACTCCAACGTTGATTTATTTCAAACCCGATTAATTGTTATAGATTATTAATTATGTAGACACAAACTAGTTGAGGAATATTATTTAAATAAATCTTTTAGAGAGTAAACTCATTCGAGGTATGATGATTATCAATTATCATTTAATTATTTATCGATTATTATTTAATTAATTATTATTTATTAAAGGGTTTATTATTGATTTAAAAATCATAGATCCTGATATAAAACATACTTTCTGATTTAGAAATATCATTCGAATAATTTCCGATCGTCGGTGAATATTATCCCTACTTATTAATATTTTGAATATAGTTTCAAGGAGAAACTTTTTCCCCTTATTGATTATCTGTTGACAACGGTCAACTCACATCCTTAGTACTTCCTCCGAAACTTTCGGAAGTACCTATATATATATACAGTAAAGCTATGCCTATCAACAAGCAAAACGCTTGGAGGAACTTCAATGTGGTTTGAGTTCTCAAGACATGATAGGATTTCCTAAAGGATAAGGGAGGGGTAGAATCCAAGTACTTCATGTATTGGATAGGCTACTGGTACCGTAGGAGACGGTACAATATGTACCTATGGACCTGCGATGTGTGTGTATACCTGAAATGAGGACACATAGCCCGTATGCGGCCAGGGTGATACCCGAGAGATGACAGTTTCATCCTTCTACTAGTAGAAAAGGTTACTTTTCCGTAGTACGACTGATCATCGTATGCGGTGGCTCCAGTGAATGTCCAAATTTTTCCAATTGGAATTGAGATGCAATACCGTAATCCAAGCCTAGGTGTCGGGATTACTATTAAGGTATTCACAGGTTATAAAAACCCCCTTAAAGAATTGTTTTCGTAAGAAGGTGTGTAACACCAAGGAAAACTATTTTTGAATAAAACATATATATAATATATGATGATTTCATACAGTCATTTCCATACTGTACATTATTATGCTGAGCATTATAGCTCACACTTGTTTTCTTAAATTGACACAACACAATAGTGAATCAAGATGCCTGCCATGAGAACCACAGCCAGGAAATGGGTAGGGAATGGCCAGCTGTTCCGTAGATTGTTTGGTGCTGTACCTCAGGTAGTCAGAATAAGCTGGATTAGTTTTCAGTTGTTTATAGTTCAGCTTATTTTTAAGTATGATTTATGTAAGATAAGAAACAAGAAACGTATATTCGACCGGTGGACTAACCTTACCTAAAGGTCACTCCCCGGTAAGACTAAATATATTTGGGTTGTAATAAAATTATTCTAGTGATGATGGTTCGTTTCCAAGACAATAACCTGTAAGTGTGTGTGTGATAAGTGTGGGGTCGTGAAGCGTGAGTATTTACATATTGTAGTGTGATTTATGTGAGTTTAGATGGTGTGGCTTCCGAGAGTCCTAACCCCGGGTTTTGGGGCGCCACATAAATGGTATCAGAGCCTTAGGTTATCAAATCTTGGAAACGATAGGATATAAAATACGTAGACATAAGAGTAATAAAATGATCAATTAGAGCTCAAGTCGAGTTCGTCGTCGGGCTACACGGGTAGTCTTGACTATTTTACCCTCAAGGGAATTCCAACTCTAAGTTAGTAACACCTTGCCTATTGTGTCAGGTACCAGTGGAGCCTAGGAGGGAGGTTGATCTTGTTGATGATGTCATGATTCCTGAGCGTGACCCTATTCCCGAGCCAGAGAGCCCAACCATTGATGATTCAGACGATGACCCTACGGAGGATGTCCTAGAGGAGGAGACTGAGCTTCCTGTCCCCGTAGCTAATGGCGTAGTATGGAGAGATGTAGAGATGTACTCACACCAGGCTATTCGCTCTCCTACACCACCCCCAGGGATCCAGAGCCCTATGTCCTATACTGATGATGATGAGGAGGAGGCGATACGCGCACAGTTCCACGAGGTCCATGACATATCCTCTAGCGACCCAGATTCACCTCTGCCACCACCGGCGACTATGCATGTAGCCGTACACGACTGGATAGTGGGTCACCTTAATGCTGAGATCACTGCGGCATCTGCTCGCATTGCGGAGTTACGCCAGGCACTGAAAGCTGAGAGAGCCACCCGACTAGGATACCCAGGAGATTTCAGAGCTGCTTCCCTAGCCATAGCCCGCAGAGAGATCGATGGGATCGAGCTCCGTACCAGGGTTCAGATGAGGATGGCATCAGTGGGAGGATACATCCCAGTAGTTGATACAGAGATGTTGATTGCAGGAGCAATAAGGAGGGTGCGTGACCTCACTCGCAGTGATAGTGACTGAGAGACTAGTGACTAGATGTAGACCTTGAAGAAGGCTGGGTGACTTGTCACAAATTTTGATAGGATTGCTAGTAGTAGATAGTGTTCCCAGCCTTTCAGGGTACACGACTTATGTATTTTCATTTCAGTATTCAGAACTAGTAGTGATAGATTGTAATCAGGCATGTATGAACTTGGCTAGCTGTTTCATTCCCCAAGATATAAATGGGAGATCTTATTAATATATATCTAAGGAAATATTAAGAAATGATGTCTATATTATTGCACTTTATAAAACCTGTTAGATAATAAATGACATGCTTATATATGAATAAAAGAACCCAACTGTTATA
The DNA here is from genome assembly GCF_009905375.1 of Apium graveolens. Classification (NCBI taxonomy): domain Eukaryota; kingdom Viridiplantae; phylum Streptophyta; class Magnoliopsida; order Apiales; family Apiaceae; genus Apium; species Apium graveolens. The sequence continues at coordinate 75,084,061 of NC_133651.1, read as the reverse complement.
ATTATGTGACCAATTTTCTTTATCAGAACAATGCCACCCCGTAGAAGAGGAACCAGGGCACAATCCACAGAATCTGTTAACCAACAACGAGGTGACCCAGTAGTAAATGAGGAAAGTGAAGAAGACCTAGACTATAATGAATATGATGAGGAAGAATATGTAGAAGAAGAGGCTGAGGATACCCATCATGGAGGGAACCCCATGAATGAATTTATGGAAATGCTAAGAGCAAATCGGAACCAACAGCCTATTCCACCACAACCCCATGCTGCCGAACAGACTGCAGCTACTGCCTTTAGAGCCTTCAAATCCCTTAAACCCCCAGAGTTTCTAGGATCTGTCGACCCCGTTAAAGCACGGGCCTGGCTCAAAGAAATAGAAAAATCATTCGAGATACTAGGTGTTGAGGAACGACATAAGACCATTTGCGCTTCTTACATGCTGAAAGGAGAAGCTAACTACTGGTGGGAGTCCAAACAAAACCTAGAAACTGATGCTGTGATTCCATGGGATAGATTTACCCGACTGTTCTTAGACCAGTACTTCCCTAGGTTTATGGAAACCCAGATGGGAATTAGGTTTCTGGAGTTGAAACAGGATAAGATGACTGTGGCAGAATATGAGGCCAAATTTACTGAGTTGTCTAGATTTGTGCTTGAGTTTGTGAATACCGAAGAAAAGAAAGTGCGAAGGTTTCAGCTTGGTATGAAACAGTGGATACAGAACCGAGTAGCACTGTTAGAGCTGACAGACTATGCCACCTTAGTATAGAAAGCCTCGATTGTTGAAGCTGGCAGTGAGCAGATTGTGAAAGAAAAGGAAAATAGGAAAATGAAGATAGGAAGTCAAGGGATAGGAATCGGGAACAGGAGCCTTCCAAGCAGGTTCATCAGGGGAGCGGTGTCCCAACCTGCACGAGGCCCCGAGTGAGAGCGTTGGCCAAGGCGGCGGACAATCTAGGGCAATATTTCATAGCCAACCACGTGCCCCAATACCAGAGTGTCGAACCTGTAAGAAGAGGCACCTTGGAGTGTGTACCCAGACAAGAGCCCCTCTGAGATGTTACCGGTGTGACCAAATCGGACACCTTGCCAACAACTGCACCCGGTCTATTGTAACGTGTTTCCAATGTGGAAAGATAGGACACATGAAGAAGGATTGCCCAATGTTGAAGCCCCCAGCCTCAGGGATGAGCAAAGCTGCACTCAACCGACCTCCAGCTGCTAGGACCTTCAACATGACTGTTCAGGATGCTATCCGAAACACTGACGTGATAGCAGGTACCCTTTTGTTAAATTCCGAACATGAAAATGTCCTATTTGATTCTGGAGCAACCAAGTCTTTTATATCTCAAGATTTTGCTAAAAAGTTAAAACTTAATGCCATACCCTTATGTGAGGTATTACGAGTGGAAATAGCAAACAAAGAAATAATCCCTGTAAATCAAGTATACCCTAAGTGCAAGCTGAAATTAGAAGGGAAGATCTTCGAGGTCGACCTAATCCCATTCGCGTTAGGAGAATTTAATATAATCTTAGGAATGGATTGGTTATCCAGTAACGGAGCGCAAATAGATTGTGAACGGAAGAAAGTTAAGATAAGAGTACAGAATGAAAAAGAAGTAGTGTTTAAAGGTCAACAACAGAACCAGAAATTTCTAACCATGCTTCAAGAAAAAAGATTGTTAAGAAAATGTAACGAGGCATATTTGGCTTATGTGATAGATACCAAGAAGGAAGTCCCCAATATACAGGACATACCCGTAGTAAACGAATTCGAGGATGTGTTCCCAGAAAACTTACCAGGATTACCACCTGACCGAGAAATAAAGTTCGCTATAGAGTTAGCACCAGGAACGACACCAGTATCCAAGGCCCCATATAGGATAGCCCCAGTTGAGATGAAGGAACTAGCTTCTCAACTGCAAGAGTTATTAGATAATGGAATGATAAGGCCCAGTGTGTCGCCATGGGGAGCGCCAGTACTGTTCGTAAAGAAAAAGGACGGCATTATCAGATTATGTATAGACTATCGAGAGCTGAACAAGCTGACTATTAAGAATATGTACCCTCTTCCCAGAATTGATGACCTATTCGACCAACTCAAAGGAGCTGTACATTTTTCCAAAATAGATTTAAGAACAGGATATCACCAGTTGAAAATCAAACTGGAAGATATACCGAAGACTGCTTTTCACACTAGGTATGGACACTATGAGTTCTTAGTTATGTCATTTGGGTTAACCAATGCACCTACAGCTTTTATGGATTTGATGAACCGAGTGTTCAAAAAGTACCTGGATATATGTGTGATAGTTTTTATAGATGATATTCTGATTTACTCAAAGACAGAGCAAGAACACGCAGAACATTTGAGAATAGTCTTAGAAATCTTGAGGAATGAGAAATTGTATGCCAAGTTTTCGAAGTGCGAATTTTGGTTGAGAGAAGTTCAGTTTTTAGGACATGTGGTGAGTAGCAAAGGAGTTTTAGTTGACCCTGCCAAGATAGAGGCGGTATCCAATTGGGAAAGACCAACTACCCCAACAGAGGTTAGGAGTTTTGTGGGTTTAGCAGGATATTATCGAAGATTCGTGCAAGACTTTGCTAAGATAGCTGGTCCACTGACTAGACTTACCCGGAATACAGAAAAGTTTGTATGGACAGAGAAATGTGAGGAGAGTTTTCAAGAACTGAAAAGGAGGCTGGTGTCAACACCAGTGCTCGCTCTTCCCGATGGAAAGGGAGAGTTTGTGATATACAGCGACACATCGCTTAAAGGATTAGGATGTGTACTAATGCAGCACGACAAAGTTATAGCATATGCCTCTCGACAAGTAAAGGAATATGAGAGCAGATACCCTACGCATGATCTAGAATTAGCAGCCATAGTGTTTGCCCTAAAAATTTGGAGACACTACCTATACGGTGAGAAATGCGAGATCTACACTGACCATAAAAGCCTCAAATATATTTTTACTCAAAAAGAACTGAACATGAGACAGAGGAGATGGTTAGAGTTGATAAAAGACTACGACTGTGAAATTTTGTATCACCCGGGTAAAGCCAATGTGGTGGCTGACGCCCTTAGTAAGAAGGAAAGACTCAAGATGATGATGACATCGGAGGAGTTGATTAAGGAATTTGAGAAGATGGAAATTGATGTGAGAGTGACCGGTAAGGGAACAGAAGGATTATTTGAGATTAAGCTAGTACCAGAACTGACTGAAAAGATACGAGTATGTTAGGAAAAGAAGATGAGTGAGGAAAAAGGGACATTGACCGGTGAAGAAATGAGACGCGAGAAGGATGAGAAAGGGATTATGAGGAATGCGTCCCGGATTTGGATTCCGAATGTGCAAGAATTAAAGGATGAGCTGCTGCACGAAGGCCACAACTCTAGATATTCAATCCACCCAGGAAGTACGAAAATGTACCGTGACCTTAAGGAATATTATTGGTGGCTTAACATGAAGAGAGAAGTAGCAGAGTGGGTCAGCAAGTGCTTGACATGCCAGAGAGTGAAGGCGGAACATCAGCGACCTAGTGGACTATTACGACCCCTAGAAATTCCGGAATGGAAATGGGAGCAGATAGCCATGGATTTTGTGACAGGCTTACCAAGGACAAAGACCAATCACGATGCCATATGGGTTATCATTGATAGACTGACTAAGTCCGCACACTTCCTACCAGTCAACGAAAGATACACCGTAGACAAGTTGGTAGATATTTACTTGAAGGAAATTGTAGTGAGACATGGCGTTCCTATAGCCATAGTGTCAGATAGACACCCGAGGTTTAATTGTTGATTTTGTAGAAGCTTCCAGGAATGTGTAAGCACCAGACTAAACATGAGTACCGCTTACCACCCTAGACCGATGGACAAAGCGAAAGGACTATTCAGACCCTAGAAGATATGCTACGAGTGTGTGCCATTGATTTCAAAGGAAATTTGGATGACCACTTACCCCTGATCGAATTTACTTATAACAATAGCTATCACACTAGCATAGGAATGCCCCCGTATGAAGCTCTTTACGGAAGAAGATGTCGCTCTCCCCTGCGTTGGGATGAAGTTGGAGAACACAAGATATTAGGACTAGAGTTAGTCCAGCAGACCAGAGAAATGGTAGGACTCATCAGGAAAAGACTGGTAGCAGCCCAGGACAGACAAAAGAAGTACGCCGACCAGACCAGGAAGGATAGGGAATATGAAGTGGGAGATTCGCTGCTAATGAAGGTATCTCCGTGGAAAGAAGTGATGAGATTTGGAAGGAAAGGGAAGCGGAGTCTCAGATTCATAGGACCCTTTGAAATTTTGAGGAGAATAGGACCTCTAGCTTACGAGCTCGCCTTGCCTCCTAATTTGCAACAAGTACACAACGTGTTCCACGTGTCCATGCTGAGAAAGTACCATGCCGATGCACGACATATAATAGAGTACGAGCAGCTAGATTTACAACCAGACCTGACCTACATCGAACAGCCAGTAAGGGTAATGGGCCAGAAAGAACAAGTGCTGAGGAACAAAACGGTGAAGCTAATTAGGATCTTGTGGAGAAATCAAAATGTTGAGGAATCAACTTGGGAACTTGAAGACGCAATGAGGAATGGATATCCCCACTTATTTTCTAATTGATTCCGGGACGGAATCCTTGTTAGAGGGGAAGACTATAATAACTCAAATTTTTGAGACCTTGTAAAACGTTTAACGAATAGTAACCCTGACAGACGGGAAAAACTTTTGAGCCCACGCTATGTAGTACATGAGAAAATGAGTTTCGGAATAGATATTACGACTATACGTACCAAATAAGTGTATGTAAACGCTATTAGTTTTCAAAGAAAACGAACTTCGAAAAATGACCGTATTTACGACTTATCGAGGATTACGAGAATCACAATGTAATTATGAGATTAAAATCCTATGGATTTATATTCAAGTAGGATAAATAAAAATATAAGGAATAAATACGAAAGGAATTACATTGCGAACCACTTACGAGTAAGTATTACGGAGAACTTTAAGTAACCGAGCGAACGCATAAATGATTAAATAAACGTAACACACTAACTAAACCATGGTAAGGAAGTAACCATGGTTACTTCATCAAATAGTGAGCTAACCATAGGATGACCAAGCTAGCTAGCAAATAGTGTGTTAAGAAGCTAACCTTGTAGTTAGCTTGTAAGCTAGCAAGCTACAAAGATATGTCCATGGATTTGGCAACAAGGAATAAACCTAGAATGCTATCTTAGGAAGAATAAAATCAAGTTGCAAAGATATCAAGTCACCTTCCAAGAAGCAACCTATCCAAGCATCCAAGAGAAGCAACCAAGTAGTATAAATACCCCCTCCCCATTTTTGTTCCATTCGGCTATATTGAAGAAAAAGGGAGAATTGGAATTCAAAACTCCAAGTTCAAGCTCTTGTAAAATCACCCAATTAATTCCCAAGCCTTCTAGCAACTAAACTAAGGTGAGAAAAATCTTTCATCTCTTTTTATCAAGGTTTGATGGGTGGAATAAATTCAAGAAACTCACTAGTGAATAGTGTGAATAGTAACCTCTCTTTGATTTCTTGATTTCAATGGTGGTTTTAGGTTCTAAAAATCATACCAAGCACTTCCAAGCCTCCACCATCCTCAAGAACACATCTCAAGATTTCAATAAAGGTAAAAATATTTGGCCCAACTTTATTTAAGGTTCATTTTTAAGATCCATTTAGTATGTGGTAGTAAACCTAACTTACTAAGTGTTATTGATGAAATCTTGATGATTAAGTTAAGTAAATTTAAGGTTGGTTTTTGTTGCCTCCAGAACATGATGTTCTTGAGAGGAGTTTGTGTGTTGATGATGATATGATGATTGTTGGTGGTTCTGTTGATAGTTAGGGCGTAAATAAAACCCCGATCATAAACGTAACTTCGTTAAAACCAACAAACCGTAACTTTGTGTTTCTGCAGAAAGTCCCGAATTTTTAAACTGTGGATTCTTGAAAAATAACCTTTTTTAGGATAGAAAATGTTATAAGGCTCGTTTAGGCACTTGAATCGCTTGATTTCGATTTACGGATCAAAAGTTATGGTCATTTTAGTAAAAGTGATTTACGCGACAAAGACTGCTACAAATTACAAACTTTGAAAATATAAAGGATAGACTTAAAAGTGTTCATAAATCATGAAATTTTTACAGAGAGTAAAATGTTGGGTTTGCTAACCGTCATAAAAATTTCAAGTGAAAATAATGATTTCTCAAGTTTATAAAAATTTTGGAGCCGAGACCGCGCGAGTAGAAACCGTAAGAATCCTTTTGTGGAGCCGACGACGATAATGAGAATGAACCCAAGGTACTTAGGAAAATGAAGTGACCATAATGTGAATATGACTTTAAAGAAATGTTAAGAGTAGTATGAGTTGAGAGGGTGCATAATGAGTAGCGCATGAGTGCGAGTTACCGTAAATTAGAACGGAACCTAATGAAATGAAATGTGTTTATGGTTATAGATTTCTGAGCGGAACCTAGAGCATCCTCCTTCTCGAGTTACCCAGGCAAGTTTACAAACCCAACTCCATTTTTACTGTTGTGTTGTGAAAGGATTGTTTTACTATCATCGCTTAAATACCATGTTTCCCATGATACGTAGTTGTTAAATTTTCGTATAATGTAGCGATGTTGTACGATAAGTATATATCATGAAATGTTATTTCACTTTAAGCGTGACGTATTATATAAGACCGAGGATCGGTCGGGATTTAAGATAAAACCCGAAAATCATTCCGGAGATTTTATAGGACGGGTATAAGTCCATAATCATATGTTTCAAAGGGACTCATCGTCCATTTACGAAATATTAAAACACCTCGAACTTTTATTAAAACGATTTTCCAACGATCATATTCCCTCAACTATATTTTATTGTTCAGATAATAAATATTATATACGTATTCTTTTATTATAGGAGTAGTATACTCCAACGTTGATTTATTTCAAACCCGATTAATCGTTATAGATTATTAATTATGTAGACACAAACTAGTTGAGGAATATTATTTAAATAAATCTTTTAGAGAGTAAACTCATTCGAGGTATGATGATTATCAATTATCATTTATTTATTTATCGACTATTATTTAATTAATTATTATTTATTAAAGGGTTTATTATTTATTTAAAAATCATAGATCTTGATAAAAAACATACTTTCTGATTTAGAAGTATCATTCGAATAATTTCAGATCGTCGGTGAATATTATCCTGACTTATTAATATTTTGAATATAGTTTCAAGGAGAAACTTTCCCCCCTTATTGATTATCTGTTGATAATGGTCAACTCACATCCTTAGTACTTCCTCCGAAACTTTCGGAAGTACCTATATATATATATAAATAAATATATATATATATATATATACTGTAAAGCTATGCCTATCAACAAGCAAAACGCTTGAAGGAACTTCGATGTGGTTCGAGTTCTCAAGACATGATAGGATTTCCTAAAGGACAAGGGAGGGGTAGAATCCAAGTACTTCGTGTATTGGATAGGCTACTAGTACCGTAGGAGACGGTACAATAAGTACCTATGGACCTGCGAAGTGTGTGTATACCCGAAATGAGGACACATAGCCCGTATGCGGCCAGGGTGATACCCGAGAGATGACGGTTTTGTCCTTCTACTAGTAGAAAAGGTTACTTTTCCGTAGTACGACTGATCATCGTATGCGGTGGCTCTAGTGAATATCCAAATTCTTCCAATTAGAATTGAGATGTAATGCCGTAACCCAAGCCTAGGTGCTGGGATTACTATTAAGGTATTCACAGGTTATAAAAACCCCCTTAAAGAATTGTTTTCGTAAGAAGGTGTGTAACACCAAGGAAAACTATTTTTGAATAAAACATATATATAATATATGATGATTTCATACAGTCATTTCCATACTGTACATTATTATGCTGAGCATTATAGCTCATACTTGTTTTTTTCAATTGACACAACGCAACAGTGAATCAAGATGCCTGACATAAGAACCACAGCCAGGAAACAGGTAGGAAATGGCCAGCTGTTACATATATTATTTGGTGCTGTACCTCAGGTAGTCAGAATAAGCTGGATTAGTTTTCAGTTGTTTATAGTTCGTGTTATTTATAAGTATGAATTATGTAAGATAAGAAACAAGAAACGTATATTCGGCCGGCGGATTAACCTTACCTAAAGTTCACTCCCCGGTAAGACTTAATATATTTGGGTTGTAATAAAATTACTCTAGTGATGATGGTTCATTTCCAAGACAATAACTTGTAAGTGTGTGTGTGTGATAAGTGTGGGGTCGTGATGCGTGAGTATTTACATATTGTAGTGTGAGTTGTGTGAGTTTAAATGGTGTGGCTTCTGAGACTCCTGGCCCCGAGTTTTGGGGCGCCACACAGAACCTGTCACTGGCTCTTCAAGTTCAGATTCATCTAGTTCTGATGAGCCAAATTCTGATAATTCTGGAGACTCTGATACTTCAAATCCTGAAGGATCCAAGTCAAATTCTGAAGTCTCAGGGAGTATAACTGTTACAACCGGCATTTTCGTGTAATATTATTTATAGATTTGGTATAATATTAAAGCCGAATAAAAATATGTTCAATGATTGTACGATTGTGTAAGCGAGAATTTCTGCATTATAAAATTGTTATGTGTGGCGCCCTCCAAACCCGGGTCAGAAGTTTGGGGTCCACACACACACCTTAATTATAACCTTCTTATAACAATAATAAAGATAATAATAATATGCAGTGACCCTACTTAACAACTACCATGGATTGCAACAGGTTAAAGTATGCACACAAGCCAAACACACTAATATATTACATATCGATCAAATCCCATCTATTCAAACTCGAAACTGAGTATTAAACATTATTACAAACTTTTACAAACTCAAATTATTCAAAAGAACCCTGCTAGCTTAACTCGATCAACCAGAACCCCTAGCTCTCGCGCTGGACTGGGGATCCTCGATACCAACTGGTTCATTTTTAACTGGAAAGAATATAAACAACATCGCACAAATGAGCTAACTAGCTCAGCAAGTCATAATGACAAAACTGAGAATAATGATCATCAGGTGAATATGGTTATGATATCAAGTGAACAATAGATTATGGTTTAGAATTGGATATTATAGTTTTATTTTAAAAACCAAGGTTAGGCTGCTGATCAGTCACAAACTAACCCCGAGCAAAGCACACAACATTGCTCTAACTACTGGATCTAAGGCACACATTGGCCTAACTTGACCATTATATGGTCTAACCACGAATCTGATCCACAATTTTATAAAAACAATCCAATTCTAACATAATAACAGAATAAGCAATAATAGCAATAAACAGAATCATTAACAACATTGGATGCTCCATAATGAAATGGTTTCAGGATTCATGAGAATCAATATGGCAGCTTCAAGGCTTAGCTGTTGGGTAATGAAAGAATTGAATAATAAAGGAATCAGTGTTTCAAGGTTTCAAGGATTTTGCCTTTCAAAGCATAGGATGCAATGATTTGAGTGTGTGGGTAATTCGATTAAGTGTTCGGTATTTAGTTTGTATGTATTTGTGGAGTAGTATCGTATACTTGAGGTTCATATTTGGGTATGCAACAATCAATGGCTTAGAAAGAATAAGGTTCATGGCTCAAGATCAAAACTGGAATGAGGGTTTAGGTTTCTATGCTTCAAAGCACTTGCAATATCAACAAAACTATCAAGTACTACAATATCTCCAAAAAGTTCAGAACACTTGCATTGTATTAGCTTACTATCCTGCACTCGCTTCCGATCTCAACCGTCTTACTTCTCAACTACCTGTTTCCCTTTCCTACGTCTTGCCTCTTCTGCTCACATATCATAAGCATCTATCAATAATCAACTCATACGATTCTATTCAACACATACTTCTATCTACCCTTCGTTTCACCCAAATCCGATTAAGGGATTGAAGGTTATGCAATAATCAAGTAAACATCGAATATATAGACCGATAGTCAATCAGTAAGTCACGTATAACAAATAATACATCACGTAATCAATGATATATCATTTACAAAGAAGTCTCGGGTCATAAATAAGCTTTTGGTTATTTAAAATGATTTTTAAAACATTTTTCGGAATTAAAACGGGTCGTTGGATCAATTTCGGGTAAATAAACAGGGTTCGATTAGCCAAATCTGGCCTCGAAACAATTTTATAATAATTATCGAGCCTTGAAAATAATTTAGAATAATATTTTAAAGCTCGAAATTATTTTTCAGAATTTTTACATCATTTTTAAATAATTAAATCTAATTAAATAATTAATTAAAGTCAATTAATAATTAATTAAATCAATTAATCAATTAATTTCTGAATTAATTGACCAATTAATCAATTAAAAATTAACTGAAATTAATTAACTAATTAATTCATATTTATTTTTGAATTAAAAATAATTTTCGGAATTAAAATACAAATTTTTAGAATTTTCAGAAATTAAAAACGAATTTTTAAAATAAAAATAAATAGAAAATTTGATTTTTAAACATTTTTAAAACAGGAATCCAATTTTTGCAAAGTCTGGAAACTTCAGGGACCTAACTTCATCATCTCCAAAAGTACAGGGGCCTGTTTGTAATTTTGCAAACTCCCACCGTCGACTCGCCGGAGTGTGGCCGGAGAACACGATTCCGGCCACCTCAGGCCACCAAACTGTCCAGAATTAATCTACAGGTTACCAGCAACTTATACTTGCAATCAAAATTCAATAATCATCCCTGTCCTGGCCAGAAAATGGCCAAGAACATCGCCGGTTTTCGACGAACATCGTAAAACTTAAAAACACAACTCCCTTCAATTCACTAATCCTCTATTAACGAGCTATATACCAATCGATTGCAAATTTCATAAGGAACACAACCCACTATAAATCAACAGCAAATAACCCCTGAATCAAAAACCCCCAAATTTCAATTGAAAACATTCATACGGGTTATAAACCCTAATTTTGAAATTCGAAAATCAAACTCAAATTTGAACATGTTATTGAACTCCAAATCAGACGTATAATATATCAAAATCATTAGGAAAACAAGCTCTACAACATACAATCATCAAATCATACAAACAACCATCCGAACAAAAATTCATATTTTTAATCAAAATAATTCGAAAATAAATAAAAATATATAAAATCAACCTTTGATTCTGTAGTAAAATAGGTTATGGAATATGATAGAGCTCTTCAATACCTTCAAATCTGGTACTCGAGCTTTTCAAACAAAGATCAATAACACCTTCAAAAGTTGGCTTGATTCTTGGAACAGTTTATGAATATATGATTTTTCTCTGTAAAATTATATAATTATCTGTCTGCAAATGATTTTGATACGAAATAAAATACGGGTAAAGGCTATTTATATTTACGGAGAATTAGTATCCCGTTGGATCATTCCGGATATAAAACGGTACGTTTATTTATAAAAACTGATCCAAATGGTATCGGTTTTCGGGATAATTATCCAAATCAGTACAATTTGTACTGCGGTCTTGGTCTCAGCGCCTGGTTACACGTACTACGAAGTGATAATTGTGATAGTTTAATAAAAAGCTCCCGTTTATCAAAAATACGAGTTTTATTGATTTACCGAAACGAATATTGTATCGAAAATGTTGCGCCGGGACCCGTGCAGGACAAACCGGAGTTCTCGGAAGAGTTTCGGGTTCCAAAAACGTAACAACGGGCGACGTCGGTTGGTTCTCGTTTTTATAAAATAGATTTTAAATACCCGGAAAAAGATTTTATAAATTTCATATGAATCTTATAAATTCATAAATCAACATAAAAATAATTAGGAAGATATGACAATTATCTATATTTTATTTTGGACATATAAAAATTAAAATACTTAATTAATATTATTTTTGAATATCCAAATACAGATAAGACTTAACAATTAATTCACAGAATAGATACTGGACACATATAATAATTATTTAATAGCAAAATAATTACACGATATATCCCGGATATTACATCCTTCCCCCCTTAAAAAGATTCTGTCCTCAGAATCTCTTAAAAAAATAAATGAAGGTACTTTTCTCTCATATCACTTTCTAACTCCCAGGTTGACTCTTCAATCTTTGGGTTTTTCCACAATACTCTTACTAACTTTATCACTTTATTTCTCAATACTTTCTCTCTCTCCTCTAGAATCTCTATCGGACTTTCTACATATGACAAATCCGCCTGAAGCTCTATTGGTTCATATTCTATTACATGCCTGGAGTCTAGATTGTACTTCTTAAGCATCGATACGTGAAAAACATTGTGAATGTGCTCCATGTGCGGTGGTAACACCAACTCGTAAGCTACTTTGCCAACGCGCTTTAGGATCTCAAAAGGTCCAACATATCTTGGACTTAACTTCCCTTTCTTCTCAAATCTTGTTAGTCCTTTCCACGGTGATACTTTCAGTAATACCAAGCTTCCTTCTTCAAATTCCATGTCTTTCCTTGACTGGTCTGCGTATTTCCTCTGATGATCTTGTGCGGCTATCAATCTCTTCTGGATAATTTTAACAACTTCCTTTGTCTGCTGTACCAGTTCAGGTCCAAGTATCTTGCGTTCTCCTACTTCGTCCCAATATACTGGAGATCTGCATTTGCGTCCATAAAAGGCTTCATAGGGTGGCATCCCAATGCTGGCGTGATAACTGTTGTTATGAGCAAACTCTACAAGAGGTAAATGCTCGTCCCAATTTCCTTTGAAATCAATAGCACAAACGCGTAACATGTCCTCGATTGTCTGGATCGTTCTTTCACTTTGGCCGTCCGTCTGGGGGTGATAGGCCGTACTCATATTCAGTCTTGTTCCCAAACATTCTTGAAAACTCTTCCAAAATCTTGAATTAAATCTTGGATCTCGATCAGATATGATAGACACAAGAACTCCCTGACGAACTACGATTTCCTTTAGGTACATATGGACCAACTTGTCGAGCAAAAATCTTTCATTTATAGGCAGAAAATGAGCTGACTTGGTAAGTCTATCCACTATAACCCAAATGGCATCATGATTAGCCCTTGTCCTTGGTAATCCAACTATAAAATCCATGGAAATATGTTCCCACTTCCACTCTGGAATCTCCAATGGCTGTAGCAATCCGCTTGGTCTCTGATGCTCTACTTTAACTTTCTGACAGGTATAATATTTGCTAACCCATTCCGCAATTTCCCTCTTCATGTCTGGCCACCAATAATTTTCCTTTAAATCTCTATACATCTTGGTACTTCCCAGATGGATGGAATATCTTGAACTATGCGCTTCTTGCAAAATTTCATTCTTCAGCTCCGTTACTGGTGGAATCCAAATTCTAGAAGAAAACCTCAAAATACCTTGATCATCCTTTTGTGTGCATAATTCTTCACCTACCAAACGATTTATATCTTGGTCCATTACATCTTCCTGACATGTCTTTATTTTCCCCAATAACTCCGGCTGGAAAGTCATACTATACACTTTCGCTTCCTCAAGCTTGCAAATTCTAATCTCCAATTCCAATTTATGAAATTCCTTATATATCTCTTCAGGTACTGGTAACTCATTTAATCTTTCCTTCCGACTTAATGCGTCGGCTACAAAGTTCGCTTTACCGGGATGATAATTAATCGAGCAATCATAATCTTTGATCAATTCTAACCATCTCCTTTGCCTTATATTAAGTTCCTTCTGGGTGTATATATACTTCAAACTTTTGTGATCCGTATAAATCTCAAACTTTTCTCCATAAAGGTAATGTCTCCAGATCTTCAAAGCAAACACTATGGCTACTAGCTCCAAATCATGAGTAGGATACTTCTGTTCGTGTGGTTTCAATTCCCTTGATGCATACGCAATCACCTTGTCGTGCTGCATTAGAACACATCCTAATCCTTTGTGAGAAGCATCGCTATAAATTACGAAATTCCCTTGATCGTCTGGAAGTGACAAAACAGGTGCCGTGATTAATCGTCACTTCAACTCCTGAAAACTTTCTTCGCACTTGTCGTTCCATATAAACTTTTCATTCTTCCGTGTAAGCTTTGTCAATGGTGTTGCAATTCTTGAGAAATTCTGGACGAATCGTCGATAATATCCTGCCAATCCCAAGAAACTTCTTACCTCAGTGGGTGTTCTCGGTCTCTCCCAATTCGTAATTGCCTCGATCTTTTCCGGATCCACTTTGATCCCTTCATTACTAACTATGTGTCCTAAGAACTGAATTTCCTGTAGCCAAAACTCACACTTCGAGAATTTAGCATATAACTTCTTTTTCCTTAAAATCTCCAAAGTTGTCCTCAAATGTTACGCATGATCCTCTTCCGTCTTTGAATAGATCAAAATATCGTCTATAAATATAATAACGAACTTGTCCAAATATTCCTTGAAAATTCTGTTCATCAGGTCCATAAATGCTGCCGGGGCATTGGTCAATCCAAAAGACATCAAAAATTCATAATGTCCGTACCTTGTTCGGAAAGCTATCTTTGGTATATCTTCTGGCTTAATCTTCAACTGATGATATCTCGATCTTAAATCAATTTTGAAGAAATACTTGGCTCCCTTCAATTGGTCAAACAAATCGTCGATTCTAGGTAACGGATACTTGTTCTTGATTGTAAGCTTATTGAGCTCCCTATAGTCAATGCACAGTCTCATGATTCTATCTTTCTTCTTGACAAATAATACCGGTGCTCCCCACGGGGACATACTGGGTCTAATTACTCCTTTCTCCAACAGCTCTTGCAATTGCTTCGCTAACTCTTTCATCTCAACGGGCGCCATTCTATACGGTGCCTTGGACACTGGTTTCGTTCTAGGTGCTAAGTCGATCATAAATTCAATTTCTCTATATGGAGGAAGTCCTGGCAATTCATCGGGAAACACGTCTGGAAATTCATTCACTACTGGAATATCTTCAAGTTTTGCTGGTTCCTGACTTCTGTCGATCACATATGCTACGAAATGCTCGCATCCTTGCCATAATAACTTCTTAGCTTGAATCATTGTTAAGAACTTCTTTAATTGCTTCTGTCCCTTGAACGTTACTATACTTTCATCTGGCGTCTTCACCATTACCTTCTTATTTCGACAATCTATCTGGGCATCATGCTTAGATAACCAATCCATCCCTAATATAACGTCAAATTCTCCTAACTTAAATGTATCAAATCTACACAAAAATTACTACCAGAGATCTCAATCTCACAATCCCCACAAACTTGATTAACAGATATACGTTCTTGATTTGCTAATTCCACAGTCATTATTTCATTTAGATACTCAACTGGACAATTTAACTTACTAACAAAATCTTGTGAAATAAACGATCGAGTTGCTCCCGAATCTATTAACACTTTGGCACATAAAGAATTCACATTAAGCGTACCTGCTACAACATCCGTATCCTGGATAGCATCCTTCACAGACATGTCAATAACTCTAGTCCTTGGAGTTTCATTCACTGTTGGGGTAGATCCCATAATCCTCAATGCATTGCTGACTGGGGCTGGTGTCTTGCAATCCCTGGCCATATGTCCTGGCTTTCCACATTTAAATCACGTAAATCCAATGGATGGAACCTTCGCTACTGGATTCCGGATAGGCTGATCCTTATTTGCTGGCTTATTTCGGCACTCCCTCGAATAGTGCCCTTTCAGGTTGCATTTGAAACATACCACATTCAACTTATTACAAACTCCTCCATGCTTCTTTCCACAAACTTGACAATCTGGAAAAGTTAGTCTCAACTGATTTGGCTGATTCACATTAACTGGACGGTTGCCTTGGCCTCCGTCGCCTGCATTCTGTCTCCTGAAATTAAAATTTCTCCCTGGCTGAAACTTGCCCTTCTTAAAATTTGGAAACTTCCCTGGTTGTAACTGACCCTCACTTCCCTCAACTTTCCTTTTCTTACTTTCCTTCTCCTTCTGTGACATCTCACTCTCTGTCTCCGCGATCATGGCCTTCTGTACCACTCCTGCATAGGTCTCCAATTCAAAAATAGCTACCTTCCCTCTGATCCATGGCTTCAAGCCTTGCTGAAATCTCTTAGCTTTCTTCCTGTCAGTATCCACATACGACGGCACATACCTTGACAATTCTTCAAACTTACTTTCATAATCTGCCACTGACATATTCCTTTGCTTCAATTCTAAAAACTTCAGCTCCATCTGATCTTGGACAAACTGAGGAAAATACTTTTCTAGAAACAATTCCTTAAACCTCTCCCAAGTAATAGCATTTGTACCTTCCAATGTCTTCACCATCTCCCACCAATAGGTGGCCCCATTCTTCAAATAGTAACTTGCAAACTCAACCTTCTGCTCATCTTTCACTTTTACCAAGGCAAATGCCTTCTCTATTTCCTTTAACCATACATTTGCTTCACTCGGCTCTAAGGAACCCTTGAATTCTGGTGGATTTATTGCTTGAAAAGTTTTAAAAGTTACCTGGGGATTGGTCTGTCTTTGTTGTTGTTATGCCAGGTGAACTGTTTGTTGGGCCAAGATTTGAAGAATCTGGGCTATTGCTGGGTCTATAGGTCCTGGGTTCACATTCGGGTTTGTATCGTCTTGGTTGTTATTGTTGTTGTTATTGGTTTCTTCATTCTGGGTATTGGTGCGGGTATTTCTTCTGGGAGGAATTTTATGTAAAGAATCAACAACTTATTTAGCTTTTAAATTAAATCTTTTGCATAAAAGAAAAATTTTGTAAAACAGAAATATCTCTTTTTGAAAATAGTTGTAACTAAATAAATTGCATGCTTCTTTACAGAATATAAACAGTTATGGAAAACAGGGTACATGGTACCACAGGGTATAACTGGTGCAATAAATAAGGTAAAGTAAAACATGTGCAATAAAGGAAATGACAGTAATGGAAAGAAAAAGGTACTGATATATATAGATCAAAAGTTTTGGTTAGTACAAGCGTAAAGACGCTTCGAAAGTAAAAGCAAAAGGGTACAACAAGCTACTCACTAGTCAACATAGCTAGTCTGTAAATACAACTCAAAAGCCTACTGATACACACTACACACTACTGTACATACTATACAACCATACAACTCTACTGAGTATCTCCATCTCTGAATCTCTGACATATGGCAGGTCTGGACCTCCAATCTCCTCAAGCTCTTCTAGAACCCACTTAGCCCACTCCACTAAGAAATCAGGGGTGATGTCCTCATGCGTAGCCTCAACAATCCTCACTCTAGCTGTCCTACGAAACGCCTGTAGCCTCTCTCTGAGTCGCCTCTCACCACTCCCAACCTCTCTGGTACGCATAATATGTAGTAAATCCTGAATCTGACCCTGAAGGAACCGCTGTTCCATAAGGCAGGCCTCAAACTGATGATATGGGACATGATAGGAAGAGAACTGGAAAGGTACTCCTGTGACTGAATGATCAGTAAAGTCTGAATCAGCAGGTGGGGGTCCTCTGATAGGTGGCCTCATGCCTGGGGGTGGAATAGACTGCAGTGGTACGGGCTGCAATACAGGTGGAGGTAGAATAGCCAATGCTGGTGGAATAACAGGACGTGGATCCGATGATGGCACTCGAACTGAAGGCTCTGAGTGATCAGTTGATACGGGAATAAAAGAGTCGGCCATCGCTGCTATCTGAAATTATATCGCAGTATAAGAATCTCGAACCATGACGTGAATTATACTAATACCGGTTATACCGTAACACTCAACCTCTCAACGTTCTATCATTCTATTCCTTACTTCTAATCCTAACCCTCTACCCATTCCCGTCAACCTAGGCTTGTGTCAGTGACTTATAACCTGTAGCTCTGATACCAAACCTGTGGCGCCCTCCAAACCCAGGTCAGAAGTTTGGGGTCCACACACACACCTTAATTATAACCTGCTTATAACAATAATAAAGATAATAATAATATGCAGTGTCCCTACTTAACAACTACCATGGATCACAACAGGTTAAAGTATGCACACAAGCCAAACACACTAATATATTACAAACTGATCAAATCCCATCTATTCAAACTCAAAACTGAGTATTATACATTATTACAAACTTTTACAAACTCAAATTATTCAAAAGAAGCCCGCTAGCTTAACTCGATCAACTAGAACCCCTAGCTCTCGCGCTTGACTGGGGATCCTCGCTACCAACTGGTTCCTTTTTAACTGGAAAGAATATAAACAACATCGCACAAATGAGCTAACTAGCTCAACAAGTCACAATGACAAAACTGAGAATAGTGATCATCAGGTAAATATGGTTATGATATCAAGTGAACAATGGATTATGGTTTAGAATTGGATATTATACTTTTATTTTAAAAACCAAGGTTAGGCTGCTGATCAGTCACGCACGAACCCCGAGCAAAGCACACAGCATTGCTCTAACTACTGGAACCAATGCAGACATTGGCCTAACTTGACCATTATATGGTCTGACCACGAATCTGGTCCACAATTTTATAGAAACAATCCAATTCTAACATAATAACAGAATAAGCAATAATAGCAATAAACAGAATCATTAACAACATTGGATGCTCCATAATGAAATGGTTTCAGGATTCATGAGAATCAATATGGTAGCTTCAAGGCTTAACTGTTGGGTAATGAAAGAATTGAATAACAAAGGAATCAGTGTTTCAAGGTTTCAAGGATTTTGCCTTTCAAAGCATAGGATGCAATGGTTTGAGTGTGTGGGTAATTCGATTCAGTGTTCGATATTTAGTTTGTATGTTTTTGTGGAGTAGTATCGTATACTTGAGGTTCATATTTGGGTATGCAACAATCAATGGCTTAGAAAGAATAAGGTTCATGGCTCAAGATCAAAACCGAAATCAAAGTTTAGGTTTCTGTGCTTCAAAGCACTTGCAATATCAACAAAACTATCAAGTTCTACAATATCTCGAGAAAGTTCAGAACACTTGCCTGGTATTAGCTTACTATCCTGCACTCGCTTCCAATCTCAACCGTCTTACTTCTCAACTACCTATTTCCCTTTCCTGCGTCTTGCCTCTTCCGCTCACATATCATAAGCATCTATCAATAATCAACTCATACGATTCTATTCAACACATACTTCTATCTACCCTTCGTTTCACCCAAATCCGATTAACGGATTAAAGGTTATGCAATAATCAAGTAAACACCGAATATATAGACCGATAGTCAATCAGTAAGTCACGTATAACACATAATACATCACGTAATCAATGATATATCACATAATACATCAGATAAATAAGCTTTTGGTTATTTAAAATGATTTTAAAAACATTTTTCGGAATTAAAACGGGTCGTTGGATCAATTTCGGGTAAATAAACAGGGTTCGATTAGCCAAATCTGGCTTCGAAACAATTTTATAATAATTATCGAGGCTTGAAAATAATTTAGAATAATATTTTAAAGCTCGAAACTATTTTTCGGAATTTTTACATCATTTTTAAATAATTAAATCTAATTAAATAATTAATTAAAATCAATTAATAATTAATTAAATCAATTAATCAATTAATTTCCGAATTAATTGACCAATTAATCAATTAAAAATTAACTGAATTTAATTAACTAATTAATTCAGATATATTTTTGAATTAAAAATAATTTTCGGAATTAAAATACAAATTTTTAGAATTTTCAGAAATTAAAAACAAATTTTTCTAATAAAAATAAATAGGAAATATGATTTTTAAACATTTTTAAAACAGGAATCCAATTTTTGCAAAGTCTGTAAACTTCAGGGACCTAACTTCATCATCTCCAAAAGTACAGGGGCATGTTTGCAAGTTTGCAAACTCCCACCATCGACTCGCCGGAGTGTGACCGGAGAACACGATTCCGGCCACCTCAGGCCACCAAACTGTCCAGAATTAATCTACAGGTTACCAGCAACTTATACATGCAATCAAAATTCAATAATCATCCCTGTCCTGGCCGGAAAATGGCCAAGAACATCGCCAGTTTTCGGCGAACATCGTAAAACTTAAAAACACAACTCCCTTCAATTCACTAATCCTCTGTTAACGAGCTATATACCAATCGATTGCAAATTTCATAAGGAACACAACCCACTATAAATCAACAGCTAATAACCCCTGAATAAAAAACCCCCAAATTTCAATTGAAAACATTCATACGGGTTATAAACCCTAATTTTGAAACTCGAAAATCAAACTCAAATTCGAACATGTTATTGAACTCCAAATCAGACGTATAATATATCAAAATCATCAGGAAAACAAGCTCTACAACATGCAATCATCAAATCATACAAACAACCATCCGAACAAAAATTCATATTTTTAATCAAAATAATTCGAAAATAAATAAAAATATATAAAATCAACCTTTGATTCTGCAGTAAAATAGGTTATGGAATCTGATAGAGCTCTTCAAGACCTTCAAATTTGGTACTCGAGCTTTTCAAACAAAGATCAATAACACCTTGGAACAGTTTATGAATATATGATTTTTCTCTGTAAAATTATATAATTATCTGTCTGCAAATGATTTTGATATTTAATATTATACGGGTAAAGGCTATTTATATTTACGGAGAATTAGTATCCCGTTGGATCATTCCGGATATAAAACAGTACGTTTATTTATAAAAACTGATCCAAACGGTATCGGTTTTCGAGATAATTATCCAAATCACTACAATTTGTACTGCGGTCTTGGTCTCAGCGCCTGGTTACAAGTACTACGAAGTGATAATTGTGATTGTTTAATAAAAAGCTCCCGTTTATCGAAAATACGAGTTTTATTGATTTACCGAAACGAATATTGTATCGAAAATGTTGCTCCAGGACCCGCGCAGGACAAACCGTACGCCGGATCGAAAAAGTCGAAACATGGAAAATGGTCGGAATATTACAATTAGGTTAGGAAGGAGTTCTCGGAAGAGTTTCGGGTTCTAAAAACGTAACAACGGGTGACGTCGGTTGGTTCCCGTTTTTATAAAATAGATTTTAAATACCCGGAAAAAGATTTTATAAATTTCATATGATTCTTATAAATTCATAAATCAACATAAAAATAATTAGGTAGATATGACAATTATCTATATTTTATTTTGGACATATAAAAATTAAAATACTCAATTAATATTATTTTTGAATATCCAAATACATATAACACTTAACAATTAATTCACAGAATAGATACTGGACACATATAATAATTATTTAATAGCAAAATAATTACACGATATATCCCGGATATTACATCCTTCCCCCCTTAAAAGGATTCTTTCCCCAGAATCTCTTAAGAAAATAAATGAGGGTACTTTTCTCTCATATCACTTTCTAACTCCCAGGTTGACTCTTCAACCTTTGGGTTTTTCCACAATACTCTTACTAACTTTATCACTTTATTTCTCAATACTTTCTCTCTCTCCTCTAGAATCTCTATCGGACTTTCTACATATGACAAATCCGCCTAAAGCTCTATTGGTTCATATTCTATTACATGCCTGGAGTCTGGATTGTACTTCTTAAGCATCGATACGTGAAAAAACATTGCGAATGTGCTCCATGTGCGGTGGTAATGCCAACTCGTAAGCTACTTTGCCAACGCGCTTTAGGATCTCAAAAGGTCCAACATATCTTGGACTTAACTTCCCTTTCTTCCCAAATCTTGTTAGTCCTTTCCACGGTGATACTTTCAGTAATGCCAAGCTTCCTTCTTCAAATTCCATGTCTTTCCTTGACTGGTCTGCGTATTTCCTCTGACGATCTTTTGCGGCTATCAATCTCTTCTAGATAATTTTAACAACTTCCTTTGTCTGCTGTACCAGTTCAGGTCCAAGTATCTTGCGTTCTCCTACTTCGTCCCAATATACTAGAGATCTGCATTTGCGTCCATAAAGGGCTTCATAGGGTGGCATCCAAATGCTGGCGTGATAATTGTTGTTATAAGCAAACTCTACCAGAGGTAAATGCTCGTCCCAATTTCCTTTGAAATCAATAGCACAAACGCGTAACATGTCCTCGATTGTCTGGATCATTCTTTCACTTTGGCCGTCCGTCTGGGGGTGATAGGCCGTACTCATATTCAGTCTTGTTCCCAAACATTCTTGAAAACTCTTCCAAAATCTTGAATTAAATCTTGGATCTCGATCAGATATGATAGATACAGGAACTCCATGACGAACTACGATTTCCTTTAGGTACATATGGACCAACTTGTCGGCGAAAATCTTTCATTTATAGGCAGAAAATGAGCTGACTTGGAAAGTCTATCCACTATAACCCAAATGGCATCATGTTTAGCCTTTGTCCTTGGTAATCCAACTATAAAATCCATGGCAATATGTTCCCACTTCCACTCTGGAATCTCCAATGACTGTAGCAATCCGCTTGGTCTCTGATGCTCTGCTTTAACTTTCTGACAGGTATAACATTTGCTAACCCATTCCGCAATTTCCCTCTTCATGTCTGGCCATGGTGAACCTATTATGCCAAAGGATGAGCCAATAGAGTGGGATAACATACCAATTCCTGACTCCAGCTTACCAATCCTTAGCAAGCCAAAAAGGACAAAGTCAAGGGCAGTCAAGAAAGTGAAGTTGTCACCTCTCAAATCCAAATCAATAGTTAAAGCTCAACCCAAAGCCAACAGGGGAGACTACTTGTACTTATGTGACATCAAAGAATTTTCAGATCTAAATCTTTATCTGGATGAACTGGATAAAGTAAGGGGAATTGATGCATACAGGAACCTACCTGAAAGGTTAGTGTTCAAGTACAAAGAAGGAAAGGAGATTGTGTGGCCACTTCACAGGATTCTTCAAGAGAGCCAAGTTGTGCTGATTAAAATTTATTCATCCTTCAAGAAGAACTTTGGGTTCAATGTCCTTGCAAGAAGACTAGTATTAAAGAAGATTGAAGAACTAAGGAGTGTTAGAGCTAAAGATGCACTCCCAAAGACTCTAATCATCCCACACACAGGGAGAAGAGTGCATCTAAGGCCCTACTGGCTGATGGAGTTCATGGATGGCAAGGGTGTGAGAAGATTCTTCAGATTAGAAGACCAATTAAGTATCCCTAGCAATGAGATTCTCTTGGAAATGCAAGAAAAGCTAGATCTCTCAGAATCTTATGAACTGGAATTCCACAGGTAGCTCCAAAATCAGATTGATGAAAATAACAGAAAGCTTGGAAGAAGATCCAGACCTTCAAGAAACTAGAAAAATCTGCTCAGGCTAGAGGAGCATCTTGAAATGATTGTGAGCCAAACTTTGTACATTTTGATTAATTGAAGCACTTTCAGTATTATCTACTTATCTTTAAAGCTGTATGTTTAGGATGTTTTGTTATCATCAAGTATCTCTTAATTTATGGCTACAATTCCAGTAGACATAAATTGGGGGAGATTGTTGTGCATTTGTTGTGTACTTGATGATTTCATAAACAAAATATCTAAGTGGATTTTACTTAGTGAAATAATGTAGCACTCGACGGATAAGAATTATAGTCCCGACGGATAACTCATTATTTTCCCGATGGATGATGAATTATTATCCATTGAGTGAGTAGCTTATGTAACAAGTTTGGCATTTGTAGAACCAAATATGATATCATCAACATATATTTATACCAAAAGTAGGTCCTTTCCATGTGATAAGTGGATTTTATATCTACTTGGAACACTTTATTACAAGCTTAAGTTAGTGTTTCAGACTCAAGTTGTTGGTATTTGTGATATATTTTTATGTTATTGCATTTCAGGCATCAGTTAAATGAAGAAAGGAGCTTTTGAAGTAAATATGTTGAACAAAGGTCAGATTTGGAATCCTAGGCCATTGTCAAGTTGTATAGAATCTTGTTAGCTTCGCATGGTCAGTTGAATCGCTTAATTCTGACGAGCAGAACTCAAGATACCGCCAAAAAAGAATTGTCAGAAAATTTCCAGAAGGCCAGCGCGGCCCCGCTAGAACCAGCATGGCCGCGCCCGAGAGTAGCGCGCCCGTGCCCTGTTTCTGCACTAGAATCCTGATATTAGTCGAAATTGAAGATTTTGAAAGTCCTGGTCATCCTGGAGCCTATATATATCAGTAAAAAGATGTTTTTAACAACGAGGAGACTAGGGAGAGCAATAAGAAGACCTAGAGAACACGAGATGACTACGAAGAAGAAGAATTTTATTTTCTTTAGTGTAGTTGATACTTGGATGCTTGTTTTTGATTTGTCTTTGAACCCTAGTACTCTTATATTGTTTTATATCATGTTTTCATTGGAACCCATGGTGACGATGAGTTCGATTATGAACTAATCGTTATCGTGGGGTTCTAACAGATTTATTTATGGATTTTTATAGTTAATTGTTTTGATAGATTGGTGTTTGGTGATTGATTGATATCCTAGTATTGGTTGTGCATATTCGTCTTATGTGCGTAGCTAACATATAAGATAGCGTGTTAATCTCTGTTGAACCGATAGTGAATATAGGGGTTTACAACTTGCCATGCTAGCATAGGTTCATGTATTTATTATGCATGATTCGTAGGTAATTTTAACCATCTTACTTTCCCTTTTTAATCACGATAGATAACTTATTCATTAAACCTTTATGTTGTCAAATTCTATAGACATATAGGGTCTCAACATAATTAGTGTCTATTCAGCTTTCATCTCTTTTGTGGATGTCTGGTAATAGGGTATTCGTACAACAAAAGTTGGCATTTACTAGTTCCGTGTTATCTGATTAGTTGTCATCGCCATTGCATGCTAAGGTTAAGAACAATGACTTTGAATGAATTAGTAATGAAGTTAGAATCCCATGTTTATCTCATATAGTTAATTGAATCACTTTTATTCTTAGTTAATTGCATGCTAGTTTAATCTTAGTTATAAACATCTCAACTTGTTATTATCTTAGCATTGAGCGATAGCCATACCATTGTTGCATAAGTGCATAATCTTAAGTTAACTAAAAAGAGTCTCTATGGGAACGAATCTGATTTATATCTTATACTACTTGCGAACGTGTATACTTGCGTATAATTTTAGCGCGTGTTTTCGCCCTAACAATAGTCAAGGTAAAAATCAGATGGAAATTCTTCTTCTAACTTTTCAAACAAATTATTCGTTATGGCGCCCCAAAATCCGGAGTCAGGGATCTAGAAGGCCACCCCGTCTTGAATCATGTATAACACTTATCTCGTACCATAATATATAAATACTCACACCTTTACGACCCCACACTTATCATACACACACTTATAGGTTATTGTCTTGGAAACGAACCATTCATTACTAGAGTAAATCAATCTACAAAGTGATTAATCATTACAACCAAAAAGTTATTAAGTTTTACTGCGGAAATAACCTTGAAGTAAGGTTAGTCCATGGCCAAATATCCGTCTCTTATTTATTATCTTACATAAGTCATACTTGTAAATAAGCCGAACTAAAAACAACTGAACACCAATCCAGCTTATTCGATCTACCTGAGGTACAACACCAAACACGAAGCTTTGTACAGGCAAAAATGTAGATCACCGACAAGTTGGGATGAAGTAGGAGAAGGAAGGATTCTCGGCTCGAAATTGGTACAACAGTTGCATGACACAATCAAGTTAATTCAGAGAAGGCTACTTGCTGCTCAAGATAGACAAAGGAAGTATGAGGATCCAGCGCATAAGGATGTTCGATTCCAAGTTGGCGAAGCTGTTTTGCTGAAGGTGTCGCCTAGAAAAGGGTTGTCTAGATTTGGCAAGAAAGGGAAGTTAGCACCTAGATATATATGTCCTTTTGAAATTTTGAGTCAAGTGGGGAAGGTAGCCTATGAGTTAACCTTACCACCTCAGTATCAGCATGTGCATAATGTGTTCCATGTGTCGTTGCTTAAGAAGTACAATCCTGACGCTAGCCATGTGATAGAGTATGAACCTGTAGAAATTCAGGCAGACCTGTCATTTGTGGAGCAACCTGTCAAAATACTCGACTGGCAAGAGAAGAGTCTTAGAAACAAGTTAGTAAAGTTAGTAAAAGTACTTTGGAGGAACCCTAAGGTCGAAGAATCGACTTGGGAGTTAGAGTCTGTTATGCATTCCCGGTATCCTCATCTGTTCTCTTAGATTCAGGGGACAGAATCCTTTAAGGGGGAGAGGATGTTACGACCAGCATTTTCGTGTAATATTATTTGTGGTTTTGGTATAATATTAAAGTTGAAAGTAAATATGATCAATGATTTCACGATGTGTTAGTGAGAATTTCTGCATTATAAAATTTTTATGTGTAGTACATGATTTTTCAAAGTAAAAGTTTATTTATTTCCTTTATTTTTAATTTATAAAGAATATTCTAAGCCCTGGAGAAATTTTCTTTTAAAAGATATTTTGTTCATAAATCTTGAAAGTGGTTTTATAAAATCTCTAAAAATCCAAATTATTTTATGGTATAAATTTTATAATTTTTGAACTTTTATTATATTATATAAAAATAAATCTTTGAAAATAAGTTGCTTATTAATTATCAAATTACATGGTTGCCCTTGCATACAAATCCTTTTCTATTCAATTTAAAGGGCTAAAGAGACAATTCCAACCCCACTAACTCTCATTTTACTAGCCAAATTTCTTCTTTGTCCTTGCATGCAAAATGATCTAAGTATAATTGGAAGGTTATTCTTGTCAATTCTCATTTCCACTCATATTTTGTCAAATCAAAAACCATAAAACAAGCAAAGTGTCATGATCATTTCACACTCCACCAACACCACACTCTCTCCTCCCTCCCTCCTCCCTCTCACTCTCGGCCCTCCCCCTCTCCTCTCGGGTTTTAGCCGAGAACCAACCCCCCCTCCCCTTTTCTTCATTCCTCATTTAAGCTCTCACCTTCTATACAAGTAAATACTACTTCCCATATCATGATCATGTATACTTTAAAGAGTTTTGAGTAAAAAGTTTAAGTTTTAAGTTTGCATGTCAAGGTTTTAGTTGGAACTCAAAGTACAACCTTGATTCTTATGGATTTAAGTTGTTTTTGAGAGGACTACAAGGAATGGTGAAGTGCCAAGTCTTGAGAAGGAAACTCTTGATATTGAATGGCCATTTCCCTTCCATTTCATTAGGCCATGACCTTAAGGGAGCCGAATGAATGGTCCTTGAGATCATTCTTGTTGCTTTGTTCAATTCCTGTATGTTTATGTGGTAATGGCATGAATCTTGTAGTGAAAACTTGATGAAACTCTTTTCATGATAAGTGATCATCTAGATATAGCTTACTCTAGGCTTTCATGTCAATTCCATGATAGAATATATTTAGAAAATATGTTGTTTTGGTTTGTAAAACTCGAAGTTATGCATGCATGTGGAATTCTCTTGGAATGTTGGAAGATTTTGATCATTTGGAGAGATTTTGTTAGTAAGCTTTAAATTCAGTAGGGATAAGGTGTTAATCTTGATTAGTTCTCCTTGATGTATGGTAATAATTTGTGTATATATTTTATAAAAATACATAACTTGTTATTTTCAAAAACTTGATGACTTGTAAGTTGTGAAATGTGATTTCCTTTGTTTTACCATGATTGCACCTTAGGTAAGGATGATCTCCATCTAGATTATTTTGAGTATAAGGGAGTTATTTCAGTAGACCACCATGTTTAAGTCTTGGTTTGGGTATTTGGGTTGTTGGTGGTTGAGTTTGTCAAGTAAAAACCTTGGAGAAAGGAGAGTTTTAGTTTCTGCAGAAAATCAATTTAGTACCCTGAGGTTTAGAGTGAGTTTTGACCATGTCATTGATGTTTACTTTAAGGCCCAAGCCACCAGAAGCTAGAATTAGGAGTATATAAAAGGTTTTAGGTGTTGGTTGGAGGTTTCCAAGTCGTTTGGTTAGGTGCACAAGTGGAATCACAAAATCTGTCCAGCAGGGGACAATTTTGTTGCAACTTAGAATTAAGAAGTTTTGACCATGTCATGGGTAGGCCCTCATTAGGCCCTGTTGGGCCTTAGTTAGAGGGAGTGTCAGAGAACTGTTTCCAACCATAGTTCATAGGATATGAGTTATAACCATGTGTCACAAGTTAATTCAAGTCAGGGTGTTTTCTGCCCAGAAAAACAGGGGAACCATGGACTTTAAGCTTAGGTCCAAGGAGGCCCAAGCCAGGCCCTTGAGCCAAATCAAGTTTGAGAGATGCCCTAAGGTCAGGAGAGTCTTGTGTAAGAGTTTTGGAGGAAAAATAGTAGTTTAAGGGTGTCTAATGTACTCAAGAAACCATAGATGTCATTCTGAAATTTACACCAGTGAGCACTTTCACTTATCACATAGTTTTAGAATACTTAGGAGTGAGATCTAGGTTGACCACCATGGTTGTAAGATAGTATAAAGTCAGTAGAGCAAAAGGCCCAAGTGAGGGTCAATAGGCTTGGATAGTTTAGTAAAGGCAGATCGAGTTAGGAAGCCAAAATTTGGAGAATTTGTCTAGTATAGCGACTAAGTGACTTAAGTTGGGTATCGTGATCATCCAAGCCTAGTGTTGCATTATGGTGTATGTGGTATTATTTGGTATTAAAATATGATATGTGAGTATATGTGGCTTTGTGTGCAATTATATTTTGAAGGTGAATATAAATTAAGTGCATATAGGCATAAGTGTCATTCGTGTTTAATTTCGGGTTGTAAATAGGTTAAGTTGGTGAGAATATATTATAATGAGGATTATTATTATTTATGTAGGATCTCGAGACAAGGGTAAACTTTCCATAAAGGTCGAGTGAAGCTTGCAGTTGCTCCTACCAGTCAGACCAGACCAGACTTTCTCAAGGCAAGTGATTCAACTTGTCTTTCGTATTCACTACAAATAGTTCATATATATTGATGCAACTATCCTGAGTCATTTTGATATATTTGAATCAAGCATATCTTATGTTTATCTTTGAATCATATAGAAATACCATGAACCCTCGAGTACGTATTGCAAGTAGTTCAAAAGTATTTTCATGATAAGTATATTAAAGTAATTTGAATGCCATGATAAAATAAAGAGTTGTTATAACACTTGGTTGATCCTCTTGATTAACATTCTAATGATTCCTAAGTATTGATATCTCATCCTGATACTTGAACCCCTATAAAACCTTACCTTGATACCTGAAAGCCAGATATTTATCAAAGTTGTCCCTAATTGATTGATACCCCTCTTTCGTATCCTAAAGCTTGACAATTCTGATATATCCTGAGTTAAAGATCATTTCTTCATACCTTAACACCCTTAGTATTCATGAAGCGTATCTTCTTGATGATCTAGCACTTGCACCTTGTCAAGAAACCATTGCTTTAAGCCTAGTTTGGCATTACCCCTTCATAATATCCAATAGCCTCACTAAATTTCCTTGTCCAAGTTTTCATATATGAAAACCTTTCAGTTACCCTAATAGAGTAAAGTCTAGTGGATCATGGCCCTGAGATTTAGTATCATATTTCCAGTGTTTCAAGTTGATCTATAATCCCTTGATAAAAATGTTTATTTTGTCATAAATCGGCATCAGTTTTTGAAATGAATAAAATGTGGATTTCAATCCCAAAGGGGGATAAATGTTTTCTTTGAATAGAGGATCTGGACTGAGACGCGAGTCCTTTCCACACTTATAATGTAGGCTTAAAAGTTGCCTAGGGATCCCATTAATGTTTTAGAACCCAGCAAGGTTCGGGATTACTTCGCGGCTGATCACCGGCTGTAATCCGTAGCGTCATAAAATGATTTTGATTAAGATATGATTTTGAAATTTTTTTTTGATATAAGCAAATGATGCCATCACCCAAAGTTCTATCTCATGTTATCATTGGTTATGTCTTCACATTGACATTCTTTAATATATATCTCGATTTATGTTTTGTATCATATTGTTTAGCACTTGTTGAGCATTTGGCTCACTTCTTGCTTTACCCTGATATTTCAGCTAGCAGCTATGGTTAGGTTCAAGCAGACCGCCCGTAAGACCTGTGACGCTGATGTGTATGTTCGAGCTCAGGTAGAATAAGAGATAGTTATGTGTGAGGAATCGATATTAAAATCAGTTGTAATAGATGGTAGTGTTGGGTTGTTCCAAACCCTAAACTGTAAGATCTTGGATTATGTTGTGTTTACTTATTTTTAAATATTGTAATAGTTATATTCAATTTGTTGGTTAAGTTGGGGGTGTGACACAAGCAACCTCTGACAGAGCTCATGTTGTTCAAGATCAGGACTTAGTAAAATCTGATATTACAGTGAAGCAAGCAACCTCTGACATAACAAGCAACCTTCAAGGATGCTACTACCTGGTTTTACCAAAGCTCAACAGTCTACTCAACTTTTGAAGACTACATCAAGTGGTTTTGATGCAAGAGTTATTCAAGGAAAGGAAGCTAGAGACAAATCAGGATTGGGTAGTTCTAAAGAGAAGAGAGTAAAAAATACTACCAATGATCCAACTTCCTTAAGTGAACTAGGAGTAGGAACAACTCCTGAAAGATTGAATCAATTGGAGTCTGTACAAATGGTTTACCACTATGTTTTGAAAGAAGATATCATGTTATATTTTATGACAGATGGGAGGGTATTCCAGATTAGGGAGAATGCTATTCCATTGAAGTATTTTGAAGAACTGGAAAATGTTCTATTTATACTTCAAGTGAAAAACAGATCAACAGATGGTGCTGCAGGTTATTTAAAATCAAATATTCAAAGACAGAAGGAGCTTTACTCAGTAAAGTTTGACATGCCATACTTTCCTAAGTACAGAGATCACAATGGTGATATTGTTGAAATGAAGCCTAATACTGCAAAAATCATCACTACCTTTTCTGGTATTAGGGACTTGAATTCAATCTAGAGTCTGATAAATCCTATATCATCAGACTAGATCAGGATATAAGGAAAGCAAAAATAAATGATCTCAGGGCTGCTATCTTTCAAACTGGTGAAGATACAATTGAACTGAAAAATGCTAAAAGGAGGATGGTCAATGAACTTGAATATACTAAGAGAACACTTTTGAAGAACTATCTCAGAACAACTCCTGACATCAAAGAGATCAGAAATTGAAGCCAAGTCAAAGATCTACAACTGCTTAAATTCTGAAGTGTATACAGACTGAAGCTGATATCAAACTTTAAGGATGGTAAAGCTACAAGGACTGTAAGTTGTAGTTATCTAGTCAAATTCTCATGCATTTGTACTTAATGTTTTTGACATCATCAAATATCTGTTAAACTTGTATATTATGCTAATTTATAAGTTGGGGAAGATTGTTAGATATATTCGTGATGTCATGTCTAATGATGATTTGTGTTTAGTTTTTAGATCTTAACTAACAGGACAAATCAAGACTTAACTGGAAATCAGTACTTATACTGAAGTCAGAACTTAAGATATCAAAACTTAAGTTGTCAGAACTTAAGTTATCAGAAGATATTTATCAGGTTATAATATCAGGACTTAAGGAGACTTTCAGATAAGGAAGGCGGCTGATTGAAAGGAAAAAAGATCGAAACTAAAACAAGAAGAGATATGCATGAAGAAGAATTCTATGAAGAATAGAATACTTGGAAGAAAAGATAACTAGTTGATATATATATTAGGATGTAGAATCATATTCGATATCAATTAGAAGATTATCTTGTAACTGTGTGTCTATATAAACACAACATAGGGTTTACACTATATGTGTTATCTTAATCGAGCCCTAGCAGCTCTCGTGATATTTGTTCATCACTGAGAGAGAATGGTTCCATTGTAATACTGTTTTATTAATAAGATTATTCTGTGTTTCATACTTATGTTCTTAATTCGATTTGATTGTGCTAGACACTATATTCAACCCCCTTCTACAGTATGTATGACCTAACATCGTTGATGTCATCCTTAGTGTAAACCAGGCTTGACCTACGCATCCACTAAAAATCATCCAAAATTTTATATAAGTAACATGTTCTGCCCTTATAAGAGTAAATACAAAGTGGATGAAAAGGCCCAAAGATAGTCAATTGTCACCTTATTAGAAAAGTCCAGCTCCCTATCATGAATGATTTCCATCATGTATCGCATCACGAACATGCCACAATCCTTGTTCCCGGTCTGCAATGGAACTCACTAAAATATCAAACAAAAATTTAAATATAGTCTCCAGTCTCCTTTAATAATATAATTAATATATGATCAGAAAAATGAATACCGCCATGTTCTCCCACAATACTTTCTTCTTCGGAACCTTTTTCAAATCCTTCTTGTACAT
Organism: Apium graveolens; assembly: GCF_009905375.1. Taxonomy (NCBI): domain Eukaryota; kingdom Viridiplantae; phylum Streptophyta; class Magnoliopsida; order Apiales; family Apiaceae; genus Apium; species Apium graveolens. The sequence continues at coordinate 75,051,786 of NC_133651.1, read as the reverse complement.
TATAATGGTACTGCAACCAAAATAATATTTATCAAAACATAAAATAACCACTGTAAAATATGGTCGGACAAGGTTTACAAGTCAAGACTTTATATACAAATTTTACAAGGTGAACTCTTACTTGTCGACAATATCCACCCATTCTCCATTTGTAATTCGGCGTTTAAGAGAGTCCATATAGTAGACTACCTGTGACACCCTCACAATCAGGGGCCTAGATTGTGGAGTCACCATGCTACAAATTACAATAATATAAAATAGAATCATAAACATAATGCCATGACCCCTTGCACTGCTACAGGATCTAATACAGGTTAAGGTATGAAACAAGTTACATCTAACTACACAACATGATGCTATTACAATCTTTTCTAAATACAAAAGATAACTTCATATAGTAGCTGCCACTGATCTACCCCCTTTCTAGCTACCTGCGATGTCATAGCGAATCTAACTGTGCGCGAAGGTCTAAAGTTAGCATTCTTCCTAGCTGACCTTCTAAATCCAACCATACTCGAGCTTAACTGTAAAATTTAGATAACAAAGCAACGTGAGCTACAAAAGCTCAGCAAGTAACAATAACATTAAAACAGTTAAGCTATCGTGGATCAATAGGTATCAACGCCAACTATGATATTTAAATGGAAATCCAATATAAGGAATAAGGAAAGGAATTATAGAAAAAAATTCCTTATCGTCAGTTCAAAATTCAAGTTTTCTTTCAAAACTCTTCATAAGATTCTTTCTAACATCTTTTCAAAAACCTTTTCAAGCAAACATTTTCTAAGTAAATCTTTATTTCAAAACATATCTTTTGATTGGAGTTTTCCCACAACGTCATAAACAATACGGGTGATCAGCCACGTAATGCCTCCCCATGTATATAGGGTCCCCTAAGACTAGTTCCAAAACTAGTCAGCTAGACTTATTACCATTGCTAGCGCAACACAACCAAAAATGCTGGACCGGCGTCACTCGACCACTTACGCCTCCAATCTATAGGAATCCGTAGAAAACATTTTTGACGGAATTCCTATATCATTTATGAAAATATCTTTCAATTTTAAGCTTTACCAACCTTTTGATGAAATAAGACCTTATTGGAAAGTCTGAAATCATATTTAAGTTCATTTTTGAAACTCAGGGATATCATGTCAAGTATCAGGTATCAAAAAGAACGTAATGGGTTCAAACATAGGTATTATCAACAATGAACCAAAAGGTTCTCATAATGAATGAAATTGTGAGCATTTGAAAATATAAAGGAAACAGGCTTATTTATCAATAGCTGAGATATGGTATTCAAAATTTAAATCAACAGGCAGGAATATAAGTAAAAGAGAGAGAGAGCAGTTGAGGTTTCGTTACTTGCCTCTCAAAAGTATCACACTATCACAGTCCTGCCTAACCACAATCTTCACTGGATCTTAGCTTTAACTTTTTCCTTTCCTATGCTTGCGTACTCACTCTATAACTCTACACGAGTAAGAACTCTATTTCAGAATCATTCTAAATACAGTTCGACGTTCACTTTAAACGTCTACCTTAACTACCCCTTTCGCGATACCTACATTATACTTATATATGTACTATTATTTCATATATATATAGCACACATATCATAAACAGGTCACATAGCACATAACACATATTGCACATATGGTCACTATCTGATCTTCAATTTCAAACTTAGGAAATAATTCCTTATTTGAAACAAAATTTTAAATTTAAAACTCTCTTACAAATTATTTGATCATGTTTAGAAAACAAACTTTAAGTTTAAAAGAATTTGAAATCCATATTATAGTTTGACGAATTAATTGTAAGTCAAACTAAGTTGATTCGAATAACTGATCGTCATTTGATAACTTAATTCGACTAGCAACTAACCTAGTGAAACTATAATAGTATTTAAGCATCTTGAAAACGTAATCGCTTTTCGAAGATAGTCTAGTTACTCGACAAGTGAAACTACATTGGATAGCTAGCCAAACTACGTTAGATCTTTAAAAGATTTTAACGAAATTTCGGCAGCATATCCTCTGTATTTCCAACATACCAGTCGACCATTGTCGACACCCAAACACAAGCAATCAACCTCATATACAATCACAATACTATATTATGGTAGTATAATACTACTATACAAACTTCATCACAAACATACCATTCAAATTACTTGCTCTTTATACTATTTCAAGAATAAACAAGTAAATAATAAACCATTCTATAAAAACTAAGTACATTGACTTATAAATACTTTACACAACTAGTACATTATTATGGATACTAGTTTACAATCAAAACTGAGCAAATAGCCAAACACATTTAACAACCAAGGACATAAACCAATTTCAATAAGGCACATACTAGCACACGCCATCACACAGACACACATATTCTATCGTATTTACCATATTAAAGCTAGATACAAGATTACTCATCAAAATGTCTTATACATAGACTCTTAAGAGTTTAAAGTATAACTCGGTCATCTCGAAAGAATGCCAATTTACTCTGTTATATTAAAGTCAAATGAAAAATCATAAAACATGAAAGTTGTAGATACTTCTGAGATCTTTCCAAGAGGGTAAGGCTCATTAAAAATGGATAAATAACGAATTCGGAAATTGGATAAATGTGGGCTGCCTGAACAGAGTCAGGCCCTGCTCGCAGAAGTAATTTGACATTTAAGACTCCTAAATCCCAGAATATGACTCTGAGTTGTGAACATAAAATGTAGAGTTTGAAAAGATCTTTTTAGAATGGTATTCTTCAAAATTTTCTGATAAATATTTAATTTACTATAAATTTTCAAAGTCTGCCTCTCAGATTTGAAAATTTTCTGGCAGGTTACAAAAACTGCAGAAATCACCTCCTTTTATGCAGAATTTTGAAAAACTTAAACAATCAAAGTTGTAGAGAATTGAATTATCTTTCTAGAGACTCTGAAATCATAACATTCTGACCTGTAATGAATTTTATACGAATTTAGAAAGAAAACAGGATCTAATACTTTGAAATCAAACCTTATATCTTTATAACTATATTAACAATCAATTTCACACAGACTAGCCATTTAAACACATGTTTCTCTCAGCAACAACAAAACAATGACATGCATATATAAAAACTAATATACATCAAGATATCTTAGCATGCATTACTAATTTATTTCCATAATTATGTTTAGAACTTAAATTCATAAAAGAACACTACATGTAAAGGAGATTAATTACATACAACACTTTTTAAACAATTAGATTCACTTAAACACTCTTATCACCATCAACTACATCACATAAGTCAAGAAATCCATTCTCTCATATATACATATACACAAGCCGCATATATATATACTTCCATGATACAAAACTTTAGTACTTGAAACCACTAAATTAACAACTATTTTCACCAAGAAATACCACATACATACACATTCTTCACATATACATACACCAGCATGTATACAACACACATAAGACACCAATTCCCAACATGCAACTATAATCCATGACATGCAATTCGAATTAACTAACACTAACACTCTATTACTCAATAAACTCAAGTAAAATCACATGAAACTCTAATTTCTCCCTCAACAACACCAAACTCAAATATACACACACCTATACATACACACGGATACCAGCATGCAAAGTACAAATGATAACTCCGGTGAGCGGGCGGCTCCGTCCGACGGCGTTCCTGAATCTTCTGTGCGGGGGTGAGGTGTAGCTGCTGGTTGGGCGCCTGCAAAACAACACCCGAAGGGGGGTTTGGCTCCCATGGCGCCTCCGATATGAGAATAAGAACAGGCTTTGGAGAAGATGAGGGTATATATGTTTATGTAATTTAGAGGCTGCTGTGTATGTGTGTTTATATGTGATGGCTGCTGTATGTTTTTGAGTGTATGTGAGTGTGTGAGTGCAAGAGAAATTATTTTCCAACCCCTAAACCCTTCAGTCTTGGGGGTATATATAGCCCCAAGGTAGGGTTTAGGGGTAGTTACCTCTGAATCTGGGCCGTTGGATCTTGGGAGCGGAGGACGCCTGGCTTGGGCAGATTGCTTACACGTGTCCAGGGGAGGACCACCTCCAGAGTGTCCTAACGGCCTCTAACACGCGCCGTGCTTGTCTGGTGTGTTGGTTGTTGATAGCTGTCATAGTCACGTGCCCACGTACCCCTCCTTAGCGGGTTGTGCAATGTGATGCGTCTGCTGAGACCTCTCTAACTGTGGTTTTGGCCCCGATCCGGATCCAGGTAGGCAGGCGGATCCGGATCCGGGAGGTAGGATAGACCCGGGCCTGGGCTCCTATGCTTGATTGGCCTGGAAGAGGGGGGTCTTAGCAGATCGGTTGAGCATGTCTCCCTTTAGTCCAGGTCGACGCCTATCCGGGTATCTTGTACCCTATCATTTGCCCCCCACTCCCTTATGCAGAATTTCTGGATGAGGGAGTTGAGTTGGGTTGCATGTTTGGCTTAGTAAAGAAAAATTTCCGCTCCTGGTTGCCACCCAATCCGGATCTGGTGTAGTGGATACCAATCCGGATTTAGGTAGAAAAGTTGCTTCAGAAAAATTTCCGCTCCTGGTTGGCCCCCAATCCGGATCTGGTGTAGTAGATGCCAATCCAGATTGAGGTAGAATAGTTGCTTCAGAAAAATTGGTGCTCCTGGTTGCCCCCCAATCCGGATCTGGTGTAATGGATGTCAATCCGGATTAAGGTAGAATAGTAGAATAATCCTGGTTGGCAATGATCCGGATTTTTGCTATTGATCCGGGTACTGGGCTGTGGAATTCGAAAGGTTTGGGATTTGTAAAGTCTTTCAGTTTATTCCCTCCCACGAATTTGAATTTTTGGGCAGTTATTTCCTAAAAACTCGGTCCATAATGATTATGGGTTTAATTTGCATTTATATGTGTGTAATTACACGTATATATGCATAAAAAAAATTGTAACTGCTTCTGGAACCAGTAGGATCCTGCCACATGGCAGGGGTAGTTATCCTCATTTATGCCTATAAAAGGCCGACCCCCTTTCTTCCTCTTTTCTTTTTTATTCACCATCAGGAGGAATATCAACAGTCATTTAGTTCTCTCTTCATTTTTCTCATTTTTCTACGAAGTGTCGTGCTCTTGGTTGATTCTTGCCGCCGCGTGTCGTTGGTTTCTCCGTCCATTTTCAATCGACTTGTAAGATCTCTTCTTTCTTGTTTTTTTCCATTTGTTCTCCGATTTTGGTTTTCGAATTTGGATCTTGCATGCTTGAGATTCGGTTATATTTCTTCGAAATGAAGATTGAGGTTTTTGGTTGTTTTTGTTGCTTGGCCTTTTGTTTATTTGTAGATCTGTATATGTCTCTGTGTTTTAGGCTCGATCTTTGTTGATTTGTATGGGTTTTTCATTTGATTTTTCTAGGTTTTTTCCACCGCTGTTCTTCGTGTTCTTGGGTGAAATATATGTGTGTATAGGTAAAAAGGGTAGATTTTGCTGTTTGATTCTTTTGTTGACTGTTTGTGGGTTAGGGTTTTGATTTTGATCCAGGTTGGGGTGTAGGGTCCGGATTTGGGGGAGGTTTATGGTAGGATTGCATAACTTAGGTTTTTTGATCTGTTCTTGGTTGCTTTTGATCCGGGCGTGGTTGTTTGTCGTTGGGATCCGGGTATACGGGCTTTGCTTCCAAATCTTTTCTCTTTAAAAAAAATAAGTTTTTTGTTGTTATGGATCCGGATCTGGGTATTTGCCATCAAGATCCGGGTCCATGGTGGTTTGCTTTTGTGGATTGTAGTTAACATGATCCGGATCGTTGATGTTTTTCCAGGTTGGACTTGCATTGATGGTCCGGATCATTAGGTTGTGATAAAATAACGTACCTGATCCGGACCACTTAGAAGACAAATAAAATCTGTAGGGCCCAGACTAACTGACCTTCATTTTAATAGGTATATGGTCCGGATCAAAGAGCGAGCTAGGAAAGTATACAACTACTATCCCAACTTTTCTGACGAGGAGAGTGATCCGGATTCGTCTGGTAGAGAACAGATCCGGGGCGAGATGGTTAGAAAGGGGTCCGGGTCCGTGGGAACAATTACGAGCTTTCGGTTCAAGAGGCTTCCAGAAAACTCTGTTATTTTCACCCCGGATGGCCGCTGGTCCGATATTAAATATCACTTTGTTAGAAAGCCACCCGGGTTTGAAGATAGCATATACTATACTCGAGTCAGATACGAGAGGCACAAGGATGGCCACCCGGGCCTTTATGATCAGGGCGCCCTGGAGGCAGCTTTTGCCTCATTTGGGATCAGCCGGGATCATTACCAGCTGAAGGATTTTTATGCTGAAGCTGAACCGGGTGATATGGACAAGGCAATTCGGGCTGCTTTTCAGTTGACTCCTGATATCGCTTGGAGGTGGCCCGAGCCGTATGAGAGGATCTTTCATCGTCCTGCAGATGGTTATGTCCCGGTCTGGCTGGAGCATTTAAGGTCCGGGTGGAGTCCACGCTGCCATATTTTTCTCAAGCACCTGTGTAAGTATGTCTATAGGATATCCCCCATGTAGATAACTCCAAATGGAATAAAGTCTATGACTTGGTTCATAGCTTGCTGCAACAAGGTCGGGCTCATGCCTACCTTCAAGTTGTTCCACCAGATATTTTATCTTTCTAGTTCAAGCCAGAAACCTTTTTACGAGCTGAGATTCCGGGCAGCAGAGTGTGGATTTGGTCCGGGTAGGTCCAAACCGGTTATGCACCAGACTTCTTTGAAACATTGGAATGGGGAGATATTAATGTTGAAGGGGTACGATTTGGAGTATCTTCCTTATTTCACAGCTGGGGAGGTTAAGACGAAGTTCAACCCAGAGATCTTAGAGGGGGAGGCTGTAGACCAAATTAGAAAATTTTGTGGTAGTCTCGGGTTCCAGCCAACCCGGGATACGTTTATGAACCATAAACTCCTGTTCCAACTTGGCTATAAGTTTTTCTTTAATCTGTTCTGTCTGTGATCCGGGTTCTCATCCATACTCGGGAATCCAGATTACGTTCCTCTTTCCTTTTGCTTGTTTTAGGGAACTATTTGTTATTTGATCCGGGTCTCTCTGATTTCCCTTATGATCCGGATCCTCGTATATTTTGCTTTTTTACTTTTCGCCTGTTTGCATAAATCATCTTCCCATGATCCGGGCATGCTGCAGTATTTTACTCCCGGATTTGGGAGTACTTGCATTTTTATCAATCCTGTGCTTATAGTTTTCCTTTTCCATTTTTCAGGTCTGCCGTATTACAACCCTGCATCCCGGGCCATAATGTCTTCTTCAACTTATGCAGCAGCTTTTAACTCATTAGGACTGGCATATAAGACAACAAAAGGGGCTCCTAGGACTGGATCCGGGTCTGCTGACGCAGAGGGTGGAGCCGAGTCTTCGGCACCCCAGAATGTTCAAGATCCGGGCAATGCGCCCTTGGGCAAGGACCCGGACATCCAGGACATATCTGACGAGGAGCCTCCTTCCAAGAGGAGGAAGTCCATCCCGGGAAAGCCTCCTCGCGGAAAGGCTGTTGTTGCTGACCGGGTCATATGTGATTCGGAAGGGAAGGGACCGGATGGGGCCCCTATCCGGATAGGGACAAAGAGCCTTATCGATCTGGCTGGGTTCATGTCCAGTATCCCCTCCGAGGAAGATTGGGAGGAGGTTGAGGGCTACAACATGGCCGCTGCCTTGAAGAGGGTCACAGGCCAATGGGGGCAGGTAACTTCTGAATTTTTAAGCCCGTAGTTCCGGATTATGCCCCCCAATCCACTTTTCCCTTGTAATAATATTCTTCTTCTTCTTTTTTTTTGTTTCTCAGCTTGGGAGTGCGATATCCATCTGCTCCGATGTTGCCTTCACTGAGCTCAAGGAGGCTAACAATTGGACTAAGGCTGAGAAGATGCTTTCTGATTCCCTGAGGGGTGAGCTGGAGGAGGCCCGGGAGGGGTTCCGGGTGGTGGAGGCCGGGTTGAATGAGAAGTTGAAGAACTCCGAAACCCGGGCTGAGGGGCTGGCCCAGGAAGTTGAGAGGCTCAAGGCCGAGCTTGCTGCTAAAGAGAATCTGAATAAGGAGGCCATCATTGCTGAGTTTAAGGCTAGCGATGTTTATGACTTCGAGGTTGCTCAGGTCGGGGTTCCCGAGGTGCGCAGGTCCTGGACTGTTGCCGAGCGCCATATAAAGACTGACCCCTTAGCTTCCTGAGAAAGCTTTATTCAAGAGTTCCTTGTTGCAAAGGCTGCGGTTCAGCAGGGTCAAGGAGAACCGGAACCCTATGATGGTCCGAGCCCCAGCTTCCTCTAGATCCGGACCAGCTTTGCAAAGCTTCTTGGGCCCCGCCCATGTAATTTCATTTCTAGGATTTCTTGATTTCGTACTTTGATTTGAACTATATGTAATATTTGGATTTGTTCCGGATCGATGGCGATCCGGATCCTGCTTTGAACCTTTCTTCCGTCGTAGAAAATATTTGTTTTTCTTTCATCTGTTGTTTTTATTTTTATGAGCAATCTGGATCCTGGCTCTATTGCGCAAATGATCCTGATTCAGGTTGTGGCAATGCCCCCCGATCCGGATGGGCTTTATATCCGGATTGTTCCGGGTATGAAGTTGTATCCGGATTTGCTGTTGAAATTGTTTTCGATCCGGGTATGATACCCACCTGGGTTGAAGTATTATTTTTTGCTTTATGTACTTGGGGAAATACAAGTGCATAATGGTTGTTTGCAACCTGGATTTGAGTGTTAATCCGGGCTGTTTTTTGCTTTTAAATTTGCTTTTAATCCGGGTATATGAACCACTCGGGTTGATGTTTGCTTTTTTGCTTTATGTACTTAAGAAATATGTGTATAATGGTTGCTTGCAACCCGGATCTGAATGCTTATCCGGGTTGTTGTTTGCTCTTTTGCTTTACATAATTGTTGTTTTCAACCCGGATTCGGATTGTTATCCGGGTTGGTGTTTGCTTTTTTGCTTTATGTACTTGGAGGGTTACCTAAGTACATAATGGTTGTTTGCAACCCGGATTTGAATGCTTATCCGGGTTGTTTTTTGCTTTTAACTTTGATTTCAATACGGGTATGTTTAATCCGGATTGGTGATTGCTCCATTTACTTAGAAATTTTCTAAGCAAATAGTGGTTGCCTTTGTTTTTTGCTTTCAACCCGGGTATGAAAACATACCCGGGTTGTTTTTTGCTTCCATAACTGGTAATTTAAAAGTAACAACTTTCTAAGAAAGGAAAATTCTTTTCATTGATTTGCAAATTTTTTCATACAAAATGCATTGTCATAGATTGGTTGCTTGACATAGGCTACAAGTTCTGGTTGCTTTTGGTTGCTTTTTTTTTACTGGTAAAACTTTCTGAGCCTGAGTCCATGCCATGTATTTGGTACTTCAGACTCATCCATGTTCATGAGCTTGTATGTTCCTGGCCTTAGAACTTCCTTGACTTTATATGGGCCTTCCCACTTTGGCATTAGCTTTTCAGTGTTGGTGGGGTCTGAAGCTTCCGTGTCTCGAAGGACCAGGTCTCCAACTTGAAAGTTTTTGACCCGGGACTTCTTGCTAAAGTGCTCTCTTGTTTTCTATTTATACTTTTCCATTTTTGCCACTGCCTGGTCTCGAACTTCATCAATTAGCTCAATATTTGTTCTGAGCCCCTCCTCGTTTGCTATTTCATCAAAGTTGATTGCTCGATGGTAGCATGGCTTCAGTTCCATAAGCCAGCTTGAAGGGGGTTTCTCCTGTGCTTGTTCTGGGGCTTGTTCTGTATGCCCAGAGTACATTAGGCAATTCTTCTGGCCATTTTGTTTTGCTTTCCCTGAGTCTCTACTCTATCCCCCTGAGAAGTATTCGATTAGTTACCTCAATTTGGCCATTTCCTTGAGGGTAGGCTACAGATGACTTCTTGTGTCGGATGCCCCTTTCTTGAAGGTAGGATTCAAATTCTGAACCGATGAACTGCGGACCATTATCTGAGACAAGTACTCTCGGGATTCCAAACCTCATCAATATGTTGTCCATGAACTTAATGCAGTCTTGTTGGTTTATTGTTCTCATTGCCTTTGCCTCAACCCATTTTGTCATATAGTCAATTGAGACTAGTAAGTACCTGAGGTCTCCTCTGGCTCTGGGAAACGGTCCCATGATATCAATCCCCCATACGGCAAATGGGATTGGTGACAAGACTGAGGAGGGTAGTACTGGGCTCATCCGTGTCACATTGCTGAAGAGTTGGCATTTCTTGCATTTTTTCACAAAGTCTATTGAATCCTGGTGGATAGTAGGCCAGTAGTACCCCTGCCTTATGATTTTGTGAGCTAGTGCTTTTGCGGATATGTGGTCCCCGCAGATTCCTTCGTGAACTTCCATGAGGCAGTATTGTGCCTCTCCTGGGCCTATGCACTTGAGGATTGGGGAGGAAAAGGTCCGGCGATAGAGTATTCCCTCTTTCATGAAGAATTTCGAAGATTTTGCCTTTAACCTTTGAGCCTTGCCTTTATCCTCCGGGAGCTCTCCCTTCTCCAAGTAGTTAATAAATGGAGTCATCCAATTCGGACTGTTTTCTATCTCCATGACTTCCTCAGATTCTGTGCTTGGTTTCTGCAATTCTTCGAAGTAGACGGAGCAATCCAGGTCTGACGAATTTTGAACAAGTTTAGACAAAGCATCAGCTTCTGAATTCTCCTCTCTGCTGATTTGGATGACTTGGATTTTTGGTATGGAGGTTAGGTAGCTTTTGACCAGAGCCTGGTACTTGGCTAGAACTGGATCCTTGGCTATGTACTCGCCATTTGTTTGCTTTACGACGATCTGGGAGTCGCTGTAGATTTTGAGATTCTGAATCCTGAGTGTTCTTGCTAGCTTCAATCCTGCAATCAAGGCCTCGTACTCTACCTGGTTGTTTGTTGCTGAGAATGCGAATGAGATTGCTGTTTGGATTGTGAACCCTTCTGTGCTCTTTAGGATGAGCCCTGCTCCCGATCTCTCATTTGTTGAAGAACCATCGACTTTGAGAGCCCAGGCTTCTGTTTCTTGATCTGTGTTTCTCTCAGGGTCAATGCTCATGGGAACGGGCTCTTCTTCTGGGAAATTGCATTCTATGATGAAATCAGCTAGAGCCTGTGCTTTGATTACTGTTCTAGGAATGAAACTTAGATTGAACTGACTTAGCTCAACTGACCAATTTACCAACCTCCCTGAGACATCTGGCTTGTGTATTATCTTCCTTAATGGTTGATTTGTTACAGCTCGTATCTCCCTTCCCTGGAAGTAGTGTCTGAGTTTCCTGGATGCTGTGACTAAGGCATAAGCAAACTTTTCTAGCCTCGGGTACCGGGTCTCTGCATCTTTTAGCACTTGGCTCACATAATAAACTGGTTGCTATTTGCCGTTCTCTTCCCTGATCAAGGCTGCTCCAACTATCAGGGCCCCTGCTGACAGGTAAAGGGATAGGGGTTCCCCGGGTTGAGCTTTTGTTAACACAGGGGGTTGAGAAAGGTACCTTTTGATTTCTTCAAATGCGCTTTGGCATTCCGGGCTCCAATTAACTTCTCTCTTGTTGGTTGCTCCTTTTAACAGGTCAAAAAAGGGTAGGCATCTTTCAGCTAGCTTGGAGATGAATCTTTTGAGTGCTGCTAGTGATCCTGCTAGCTTCTGCACATATTTTTGTGTTCTGGGGGCCTTCATCTCTTGAATTGCCTTTATCTTTTCTGGGTTGGCTTCAATTCCTCGGTTGCTTATCATGAATCCAAGGAATTTTCCTGCCCCTACTCCAAATGTGTATTTTTCTGGATTGAGCCTGAGTGAGTATTTTCTCAAGTTGTCGAAGCATTCTCTCAGGTCTCCTATATGCCCGGGGACACTTGTGGATTTTGCAATCATATCGTCCACATAGGATTCCAAGTTCCTTCCAATCTGGTCCTTGAAGATTTTATTCATTGCCCTTTGATATGTTGTTCCCGCATCAGTCAATCCGAACGGCAGCATTACATAGGCATAGACCGCCCTGTGGGTGATGAATGTTGTCTTTAGAATGTCTCTGGGATTCATCTTGATCTGGTTGTAACCCGAATAGGCGTCCATGAAACTTAGCATCACATGCCCAGAGGTTACATCGATCAATTGATCAATATTTGGCAAGGGGTAGGTGTCTTTGGGGCATGCACTGTTCAAGTCTGTGTAATCGATACACATTCTCCACTTTCCGTTTGGTTTTTTAACCATCACTACATTTGCCAGCCATTCTGGGTACTTGACTTCGCATATTATTCCAGCTTTTAGTAGTTTCTCAATTTCTTCATCGATTGCTTTCTGCCTCTCCGGGCGAAATTTGTTCTCTTTTGCTTGACTGGCTTCCTCTCTGGGTTGACGTCCAAGCTATGCATTGCTATGGATGCATCCAACCCGGGCATTTCTTTTGGGGTCCAAGCGAATATATCAGAGTACCCCTTGAGTAGTGAAACCAGGTCTTTTTTGAAATTAGCCTCGAGCCCGGATCCTATCTTTATCTTTTTTGAAGGATCGCTTTTGCTGATCAGAATTGTTTTTGTTTCAACAGCGGCCTCTATCTTGGATTGATCTGTATCTGATACCATCTTTTGGATCCGAGCCTCTGTGTTCTTTTTCATGTAAATCTGAGCCTGGGCTGTCATCTCTTTATTGTTCCTTTCTTCAGTCATTTCTGGGTTGGTTGCTTGCACAGTAGGGTTGGTTTGGTCAATGCCTAGGCCCAATTCAATCCCTCATGTGACTTGGTTGCTTTTTTGCTCTTCTGAGCCTTTTTTGGTTGCTTTTGGATCTGAGAGGGTCTCTATGACCTGAACTTCTTTTCTTCCATCATCCCTTGATTGTTGGCGATGTTTCTTAATACTTTGCTATTTCCGGAGCACGACAACCTTTCTCTTGTTGTCTTGATGGGTCTCAGCCATTACCAGAGCCTGGCTATAACATCTTTCAGCTACCTCATAGTCTCCCTTGATTTCTCCTACCCCGGTTGGGGTTGGGAACTTGATTTTCAAATGTGGTATGGAGGTGATTGCTTGGATCCTGGTCAAAGCTGAGCGTCCGATTATTCCGTTGTAAGATGAGGGAGTATTGATCACGTAGAACTTAATCACATGGGTTACTTGGTTTGGGACCGATCCAAATATCACTGGCAAGTACAAAGTTCCTTGGATCGGGACCAAGTTGTTTCCGAACCCATACAGAGGGTCCTCTCGGCATTCATTTGAGCGCACGCTCCCTAGCTTCATCCGGTCCACAGTATGCTTGAAAAGTATATTTACTGAAGATCCATTATCAATCAGCATCCGTCTCACTTCGTTGTCAAAGATATCAAGTGTTACCACCAAGGCTTCGTTGTGATTTGGGTTCACCCCTTCATAATCCTTGCTGCTGAATGAGATCATCATATCCGGGTAGGATTGAATTGAGAATACCTCATCTCCTGAGCCCGGGCTCCTATGGGGAGAGTGTGAGCCTCCCAGGACCACATTTACCACATTCTTACCTTTTCTCTGCCTTTCCTCTCTCTGATTTTTCTCCCTTGAGATGTATTGATTCAGGTTGCCTTTCTTGACTTGATCTTCAATGAAGTATTTTAAAGAGAGATAATTCTCAGTCTTGTGCCCATGTGTTTCATGATAGTCGCATTGTCTGTTGTAAGGCCTGCTCTCTGGGGGAGTCTGCATTGGCTTTGGAGGATAGTAGAATGGCTTTCCCTTGATTTCCTTCAGTATCTCTTCCCGGGTCCTGTTTAGTTGTGTCCACTCTGGCTCTTGCCTAGGCTCCCTTTGCTGCCTAGGGGGACCGGGATCACTTTTTGACTCTGTTTTAGGGCCCAATCTTTGGAATATTGGGGTATTTTGTACTACATTTGTTTGCTGGGTTTGGTTGCTTTGTTTGAACTTTTTCTCCTGATGGTAACCCCCTTTCGGTCGGTCATCAGAAGATTTGTTCCTGTTTCCTCCATTCCGAGTCATTCTCATTGCCTGAAGAACATCCGTTTCTTTTATGAACCGGGCTGCCATAGAATAAGCAGCGGCTAGGCTTTGGGGTTCCTTTTTTATCAATTCCACAATATATCTCTCATTGTGTTCTGGATCCAGGTTTCTTCGAAATATGCTTAGAGCCTCCCTTTCATCGAGATTCGAGACTTTATTGATGGCTTCCTGGAACCTCCGCATATAGGCTGAGAGTGCTTCGTTATCATACTGGCGGATTGTCTCCAGGTGGCACATGTGCATTTCATGTGTTTTATTAGCTCTGAATCTTCTAAGGAAGGCTTCTCTGAATTCTTTCCAGGAGTGGATGCTTCTTGATGGGATTCTGCTGAACCATCTTTGAGCCCCCCCTTTGAGGGTCGAGGCGAAGAATCTGGATTTCGTCAAGTCATTGTAATAGTATATCTGAGCAATCTGTTCGAAATAGTTGAGGTGCTCTTCCGGATCCCCCAGGCCATCGAAAGAATCGAAGTTGTAGTGTTTGAGATTTTTCTGTCGGGGGATGGCTTCTAGGGAGTGGCTGAAGGGCGTGAGGGTTTCCCCAACTTCCACCCCAGATTCTTTCTCCATTTTTCTCTGGAGCTCGTAGATCATTTCCTTGAGGTCTTTCTGACCCTCCTCTTCGTCATCGGAAATGAGTTCGGGGGTAGGGTCCCTCCGGGTTCTTTTTCCTTTTGTTTTAGTTAGGAGTCTTTCCTCCTCCATCTGCATTCTTTTCTGAATTTTTTGCTCCAGCTTTTCCTCCTCCTCTTTTCTTATCTTTTCTCTGATTTCTTCTAGCTTTTTCTTTCTGGTTGCTTCTGTCTCCTTCTTGCTAGGCTCCTTTTGATTCTTTTTTGCCTTATCCCCAATTCGGTCGAAGACAGATCTCCTGGATTGCTGAGAGTCCCCGGACTCTTCTTGCTCATCATCTTGCTCAAATTCCATCTGAGCCCGGGCTTGTTCATCTCTGTAGAGCCTGATTGCTTCAGCGAGTTCATGGCTTATTAAGTTAGCCATATGCTCCTCTGCAACGGGAACATTGGTGTACTTGTACTGATTTAGCTCTATGACATTTCTAGCATCCCTGATTGGAGTATGCTGTGTCAGTGGTTGCTCCTGGAAGGTCTCCCTGTCTCCCCCAGGTTCTTGAACTTGAGAGGGGTCTTGATCCTGAATGTGGGTACTGGCGGAGGGCCTACCAGCTGTACTTTTTCCTGCTCTTGCCATTACCACAAATGTACAAACAACTGACCAAGATTTGAGGCTACAAATGTGGATCTGAGGTTGCTTTTTTGAAGATTACAAAAAAATTCCAGAATAACAGCAAACAAATTTTCTGGGTTTTGCTAACAACAATACTAAGCAAGAACAGCAGGCTCTTGAACACAAAGAAAATATGCAAGCTAAAATAGTTCTGGGTTTTAAAATCACCAAGACTATCAAACCCCAGGCTTCAAGATTACCAAGATCATCAAACCCTAAACAACTAAAACTTAACAAACAAGAGCGGGCTCACAGAAACTTGGCCTAAAGCAACAAGCTCATACAAACGTGGCTAAAATGAAAACTCATATTCAAGAAAGGGTTTGGTTGTTTTTGTTCTTACAGGTTTGAAAGTGGACTCTCTCAAGAGTTTGCTGATGAAGATGAATCCAGGGGCACCGAGACCCAAGGATGGAGCCCCCTCCTTCTAGCGCCAAATGATAACTCCGGTGAGCGGGCGGCTCCGTCCGACGGTGTTCCTGGATCTTCTGTGCGGGGTTGAGGTGTAGCTGCTGGTTGGGCGCCTGTAAAACAACACCGGAAGGGGGGTTTGGCTCCCACGGCGCCTCCGGTGTGAGAATAAGAATAGGCTTTGGAGAAGATGAGGGTATATATGTTTATATAATTTAGAGACTGCTGTGTATGTGTGTTTATATGTGATGGTTGCTGTATGTTTTTGAGTGTATGTGAGTGTGTGAGTGCAAGAGAAATTATTTTCCAACCCCTAAACCCTTCAGTCTTGGGGGTATATATAGCCCCAAGGTAGGGTTTAGGGGTAGTTACCTCTAAATTTGGGCCGTTGGATCTTGGGAGCGGAGGACGCCTGGCTTGGGCAGATTGCTTACACGTGTCCAGGGGAGGACCACCTCCAGAGTGTCCTAACGGCCTCTGACACGCGTCGTGCTTGTCTGGTGTGTTGGTTATTGATAGTTGTCATAGTCACGTGCCCACGTACCCCTCCTTGGCGGGTTGTGGAATGTGATGCGTCTGCTGAGACCTCTCTAACTGTGGTTTTGGCCCCGATCCGGATCCAGGTAGGCAGGCGGATCCGGATCCGGGAGGTAGGATAGACCCGGGCCTGGGCTCCTATGCTTGATTGGCCTGGGAGAGGGGGGTCTTAGCAGATCGGTTGAGCATGTCTCCCTTTAGTCCAGGTCGATGCCTATCCGGGTATCTTGTACCCTATCAACAAGTTTAATGTAAAAGAAGAGAAAAGATTAGATCATTACCTAGCAACAAAGGAAGAAGAAAAAGTTGTGTGCTTGTGTGTGTGGTTTTTGGCCGGGGAAAAGAAAACCGAGAGGAAGAGATGGGGGAGGATGATGTCTCGGGTAAAATGAGGAAAGAAAGAGGGAGGCTGATGTTTTGTTTAATAAAGCAAGGGTATTTTGGTAATTTCACGTATAAAAGTTTTTGTTTTAATAGTTTTCTTTTGATAAATGAATGCAAAAATGTTTCTTTAATAAAATACAACTGTTCTGAAAGTTCTGAAAGTTATAAATTTTATATTTTTAAAATGTAGAGCACGAAATTAGCTTCGCGTGCATATTTTTAAAATATTTTTCTGATGCACGGTTATTTTTGTATGAATTTTACAAGCTTGACTATGAAAAGTGCAAAAACAGTTCTTAATTCGAATTAAAAATATGAAATAGCCCAAAATACTCACTTTCACATTAGTGTAAAGTTTTTAATACCAAAATAATGATTGTAGAACAATAATAAAAGTTTTATTGTTTTTCAACTATTTTTCAGAAATTTAAATAAACATTTATTCACACTTTATTTTTCAATATTCACTTAAAATTTCATAAATAAATTTCCAAGCACTCTAATAATCACATAAATAAATTTTAAACATATTAATAATCACTTAAACCGCACTTTAGCATATAAATATCACATATTTTATTTTTCTAACTAACTTCTCATATTTCCATGATTCCCACTTTTCCACTTTTCAATTTCCACTTTCACATTTCACTTTCGCATTTAAATTTCCGTCTTTAAATTTAATTATGCTATTATAGCATCAATAAATCCACAATTCACTTTATCACAATTCCTCTAAAATACATCAGAGTGGAATAAATAAATTATTATATATATTTATTCTCTACTTTCCCATAAATAGCACATAAACAAATAATCATTATATTAAAATTTTACGGTCGTTACACTACCTCTGCGTCTGGATTGACAACTGTCAAGGTCCAGTGGTTCCTACAAAAACATAAATAGAGTTTCTTGTTTAAAATTAAAGCCTAAATTTTTAGTTTTTTTGTCACCCTACCAACTCAAATATCATCAAAAAATTACATTTCTATTGAATTAAAATCAACCTAAAAATTATTTAAACTCGCTAATTGTTAAAAAAATAATCCAAAATGTGATAGTAGTAGAGTGTAATTTACTGCAATAAACCTGATCAGGTATAACATCAAAAATTGAAGGCCCATACAGATAAAAATTTAAATTCCGTTAAATAAATCAATTTTAAAATTGAACCTATACAATTATCATCAAATTTAAACTTCGAATATTACGAGGTTGAACTCTACAATTGCCCCTATCTTAGAAACAAACCTAACATCTATTAACAAAATCAATTAAATATTGTCAAGGCATTTGATTACGTTTATATTAACTTCAAAACTGTCAAGGCATTTGATTACGTTTATATTGAACCAATGCAATTAATATAAATTTCAACATCAAATATTATCGAGTTTAACTATACAATTGAACCCATTTCTTAAAACTAAAAGCTAAATTCTTGAAAAAAATTAATGAAAAACTGGAAAGGCTTAACAGATTAATAGCTTGGGATAGTATAAATACTCACACATCATTATACGGCAGGAGAAAATGTTGCCCTTTCCTAGATTCTTTAAATCGTGTACACAATCCACGCGACCTCTACACTGCACTGCCACATCCAATGGCACCGATTATGTCCGGATCTACAAAGCTAATCATGTTGACCATCTTATGCTTCTTCACATATTCATTCAAGAAGCTACAAATTAAATTAAGCAGTCTTGAGTAAAGATTGTCATATTTATTCCTAGGCTATATACTCCGAAAAACTAAAAAAAAATCTTTGAATGAAAAGCTTACTGACTAAAAAGGCAAATGACAGAGCTTGCCATTTTACCTCCAGAGCACACAACATGTATATTAGATAAGAACATGATTTACTTCTTTGTAAAGACAAATGCTTCTTTGCTTAGCTCAAAAGAAATTGTTCGTCCACCACTCAAGGCTTCCTTTGCCATGTCCACAAACATTTCATTATATAAGGATATTTCGGACCAATCTCAATAAAAAGCTGTGGTTCAACATCTTCAATTACTTTATACGTCTTCTTCATTTTCTTAGTAGGGGCTTTCTTGGTTTTCTGAAAAAATTGCAATTCAAAATATTAAAAAGAACAGACCAAAAAAACACATACTAGATATAATAACCATACTAAAAAAACATTCTAACCATCGCGGCCAAAATATGAGAAGTACTGCTATTATTTCTTATAACTATCATATTTCTCGGCCATGCAATAAAAGTACCCATGGCTTATTGAACAGTCAAATTTTCATCCCCGATAGGGAAAGGAATCTTAACATATCCTTACATGACTTTAGTGATAGACACCCTTGCGTTCTTTTCTCCATGACTTACTCCATGGATAGTCTTCTCATGTTCTTCGGGAACGCGTAGTTCATTAATTGTTGCACAAGCAACAATGTTGCTCAACGATCCAACAACCAATCGGCATACAGAACTACCCGAAGAATCCACTTTCATTTCCTTAACAGTCCTTCCATTATCATCCCCACCCGCCACCTTTTTAATATCCTCATGCTCCACCGCTAAATCCACAAACAAATTATCAATCAATTTCACATTTTTATGAACACCTACATCCACATCCACATCCACATCAGCCCCACCCTTAGAGTGACAGATTGCCTGCTGGAAATTTGGTTTTAGAATGCCATCATGTTGTACACCATTTTTCGTTGAATGTGCATTGTATTTTTCAAATTCAGCAGCCCAAAAAGCATCTCTCTCTTTAATAATTTTTGGAGTCTCCTCTGCCATATACTTTTGAATTGCCTCATGTACCCTTTCTTCCACTGTCCTTGCTTTCTTTTCCCTTGGAAGATCAAAATAAACCAACTGCTTCACATGAGTTCCCTGACCACGTACTCTGCCTCCGTGCTCAGGCTTACCGAGCGCCATTGTTAACACATCATTAGTGCCTTCAACTTTAAGTTTTCCTTCCTTAACCTCCTCCTTCATCTTTTTCTGCAAAATTTTCAGTAATATTTTTTTACCATATGTTCGAATCTTGGATGTTCCCAAATAAAATTCCATTTTTTTATGTATATAACATACTCTTATAGTTTTAATAAGAAAAAAAATAAAATGCTTGCAACTTGACTTTAGTAGTATTAAAATATTACACAACTAACACCAATTTTTTTACTAGTTATAAGCACATTCATCCTTTAATATATTTAATTTAATAGATTCAATTGCAAGCACAAGAGACAACTTAGTTTACTTGGTGATACAAGGGACCTAATAAGTACATTCATTAAAAACTAATCCAAGGATTAAAAAAATATTAAAATAAAATATTAACCAACACAGAATACAAAATCGGGACATTTAATATTATGAACCAAGTTTCAATATAAACATGAGTATTTCACTCCCTTAGTGAACATGGGATTATTAAAATATATAATTAATTACAAATATTAAATATGATACAATCAACATGCTACTAGCAGTAAAAGCATACAAACAAATTCTAAGTGAAACTAGAAACCACTAATTCGAATTATACATTATAATAAAATAAAATAAACTATAGATTCATAGGCTTCATGTGTATATAATTTATTAAAATTTAACTTTTGAAACTTCAATTCTTTATTAAAAAAATACATAAACATGTGCATCACATAGAATGGACAATTATATTAATAACTTACAATTTCCTTAGCTTTTTCTGCAACTTCATCATTCAAAAAATTACCATCTTCGTCCATCCTTGCTAGGATTCAAGTGTCCGACCGATCTACTTCCTCTGCATCTGGATGAGATTCAGTCTGCATTTACATGTAGAGGATCACCTTAGTAATAATATAAACATGCTTATAAAATTAGTATGAAGCCAAAAATGTTCATGTTGTTTCATTATCACTAACCCATTCATTCTCGAGATTAGCATAACCTTTTCAAGAAATTCGATGTGGATATTTACTCAACTTCCTTCTTTCTTGTTGTTCTTTATGAATATTCTTCATGAAAAGTAGCAATAAGGTTAGAAGATCATAAGTAAGTAAACATTAAAATGAATAAAGCTAAGTAGAAATATACCAGAAACTTAGGCGACGTGCGATCTGCAACAAATATTTCCTAGTGTGATTTTTCTATAAAAGTAAAATCTGCAGGAGGATGTGCAAAAAATTGAGGTTGATCCAGATAAGGAAGAATGTAGTACCTGGTTAGCCGACATTTAAATTCCCTCCATTTTGCCCCAGCCGATCTGAATACCAACTTTCTTGCAGACTCAGGTACAACATAAGCCATTTACGTACATATACCGACAAATTTAAAGTTAAAAGGTGCTATTTAATGAAGAACAAATAATAAAAATAAAATTTAAAAAGATGGAAGTTATTTATATTCATTTTACCTGCACACAGTCCCAAATTTTTTTCTTTGTCTCTTTAGGAACACATTTCAAAGAATCATGCCAGATCGGGGTTTTGGTTCTTGCCAAAACTCCAATATATGATTGCATCTCTTTACCTTCTTCACCATATGGCTCTCCTTTTTCATTAAAAGACACGATAAGTTTGATCCCTCGAATCTTGCATTTCACAATTCGGTGCATCGTTACATAGCCTCGCTTCAATAGTTTTAGTCCTTGAGTATTGTCCGGTGTGGTAACAGCTTTTTCACATTTTCTTTTGTAAGTTTTTAGAAATGTCCTTCTTCACAGTTTTTGGGGGAGAACTCAATGGAGTGGAGGTCTCGCTCTTCGAGGACCTTGTCTTTCTTAAAGCCCTTAGCACACTCTTTGTCCTTGGATGGGGTGAATATCGCGTCTTTTTGAACCCATTCCCGTGAGACGCTTCCTTTTTTGAATTTCCCTTGTCTGTCTTGGTCTTCTTCTTAGGAGTAGCCATACTATAAAGCACACAAACAAAGAATAAGTACAACATTAACATGACAGTAAACTCAATAAAACTCAATGCAAACGCATGATTAACATTAACATGATAAAAAACATGACGATAAAGAAACAATCAACTCCATTGACAAAGATTCACTAATCATGATATCCCTCACATTTCAAAATTTTCATAATAATGGAGACACTCAACACTCCATAATAGCGGTACAGTTTAAGGTAGGGGAATGATGCAAACAAGCAGAAATAGTAAAGCATAATACTCGCATATTTTGTTCCATTGCCATTCTACTTAACTTCAAAACACAAAGACAGTACAACTAAAAGAACCTAAAAAAACAAAAGAATAACCATTTGAGACATCTTAACTTTCCAACTTGAAAGGTATTATAAATTTTACTTAAAATTATGATGTTTCACACTTTGACACCCTAAACTAACCAGAGATATATACAAACAAACATTCAATCAACAATAAAATCTAGCTTATAATCGTACAACTTACGGCATGTGAACAAAGATAATTATCCATTCATTATAGGACAGTAGCACAGGGCACATTCAACTAACTAATCTAGATTCAAATTAAACATAAATCCATTGTAGAGTCATAACCAGTGTACAAGATATAACAAACAAACTAGTAATTTAATCTCAAAAATCAATAGAATCACGAAACTCAGACATATCAAACAGAAATTAGCACCCTGTTTATTGGTCATAATATTCATATGGAACAAAAAATAAGAGAATAACAAGAACCATGGGTTTTATCATGAGATAATTACAGTTTATAAGCAAGAGAGTATTGAAGCAGAATCACTTACAAGATACACAAGTTTTTAACATAAAACTCAACACTCCACAATTGCATGCAAAATTTACATAATAATGGAGACACTGACTTGTGGTTTTTGTTCACATAATGTACCAAAAGGGAAGAGAATCATGTAAAACTCACCAACAACACTCCACAAAGCAAAGACACTCCACAATACTATAAAACATTGCATGAAACATTTAAATCTCATAAAACATTGAGTTAAAAATCAAAAACCCTAAATATATCATCAGATCTACACTCCACAAACATCATCACTAAGCTTAAATCAAAATTAAAAATCAAAAAATCAAAAAACCCCAAATAAATTGAAGAGGGTTTTAGAGTTCCAAAATAAATCAAAAAATCCCAAATAAATTGAATAACATTTTAGAAACTTATTAAAAACATGTAAAAAACAAAAACCCCCAAATATAGATGAGGGCTTTACGGTTTCTAATATAGATGAGGGTTTTAGTGGCTCGAATTAGGAACATACCAGTACAATTAAATGGAAGAAAAGGAAGAAGAGATTGTGTGAAGAAAATCGCCGTGAATGGAAGAAGAGTAACTGATGGGGGGGAAGTGTGTTGGGGAGTTATGTCGAGGAGTAACTGATGGGGGAGAAGACTGTCGGGGAGTTGTGTTGGGGAGTTAAGTCTTTTGGGCGATATTTTGGGGGGATACCAAAAAAATAAAAGGGAGATGAAATTCAAAAGAAAGGGAAATTAAAAACAAATTCAGTTCAAATCAACGGCCTAGATACAGATTTGCTTTAATCAAACGATCAACAATATCCATTATTATTTAATTTTTTTAAAACCTAAAAATTAAAATTTTAAAAAAATATAAATTATCCATATATTTGTAGATATTTTAAGTATACTACTAAATAAACTGACAACCGTTTATTGTAAGAACCGTTGTAAGATATACTATCACACAACGGTTCTTACAGGAAACCGTTACTGTATGCTATATTATTTAAATAGTAGTTGGGTAACGATTTCTTACATAAACCATTGTCTCATATGTTTTCCCACAACAGTTTTTTGTCCTAAACCGTTGTCTAGAATCTAAAACAAAAATAAGAATACTATATAGTCAAACTTTTAATTTTTAAATGTTCGATGTTTGCGAGTGCACACATGTTGATAAAACATTCGACGTTATCCATAAAAGTTAAATTTTTGGTACCTTAAAAGTTCGATAATCTGATTCGATCACTTCGATCATATCAATATAATCAATAAATAACTATGTAGATGACGCCAACAGAGACGTTTGTGGACAAACATTTATTAAACAAATAATAATTAAGGATATTAAGTTTCCCTTTGGAAAATTTTAAAATAATCAAAGATGCAGTTATAACTAGGGTGGAGCGCGGTTCGGTTCGGGATATTTTTTGGTCAAAACCGAAACTAAAACCGCATGCCCTAAATTTTTAAAATTTAACACTTATAAGTTGAATTTATGACTTATAAGCTGATAAGTTGAATGTTAGTAACGACGTAGTTTGTTCTGAACATATTTTGAATTTTCCTGTTTCATCAACTTTATTTTATTAAAATATGTTTCAAAATGTTAATCTAATCTATAATTAATGAATTTTAATTAGATGTTGAATTGTTGAATTATGATTTTAGTGAAAATAAATGTAAAGCTATTTAATTGAATAGCTATACATTTTTTTCACTAAAATCATAATTCAATAATTCAACATCTAATTAAAATTCATTATTTTTAGATTAGATTGACATCTTGAAACATATTTTTATAAAATAAAGTTGATGAAAGAGGAAAAATCAAATATGGTCAGAACAAAGTATGTCATTACTAACATTCAACTTATCAGCTTATAAGTCATAAATTCAGCTTATAAGTCGTAAATTCAACTTATAAGTAGGGTCGACTAATAAGGTGACTTATAAGTCGGAAATAAAAAAGTCATAATTATGAAAATTTTAAATTCTATCATTCATATGCAACAATTTGATATATTTTACAAGTACATGTACAATAGATAATATCAAGACGTACACCGACATAAACACATGATATTTAGGTTTACAAAATATCTAAGTAGTTATAGGGTTTAGGGGTTACGGTTACGATTTAAGGATTATTAGGGGTTAACAAATTAGTTTAACAAAGTAGTTGAAAGAGTAATTTTCTAAATTATTCGGGTTTAAGTTAGGGTTTAAAGTTTAATGTTTAGGGATAATTGATGATGCTTAATAAGAAAAATTCGATTAATATAAAAGCACATCAGAACATCTTTTTCTAGAAAAGGTATCGATATTGTATATGATAATCATATTCGTATTCGAAGCACATCCATATGTTTGGATCATTGAAAGGGTGATTTAAACATCCATACAATTGGATCGTCGGAAATATTTACAAATTTAAAAATTATCCATAAACAGGGGATATCAACTCCAAAAAGTCGAACTTATCGCTAGTCAGTTATATATAACAGTTTACAAAACAACTATCGAATCTAGTGTTCGACAATAGTTTTTCAAAAACACCATTGTGTAAAACAATATATAGTTGGGAACTCCCAATTGCCGATACGATCAAGTTGTAAAACAAATAACAGACTAAAA
Organism: Apium graveolens; assembly: GCF_009905375.1. Lineage (NCBI taxonomy): Eukaryota > Viridiplantae > Streptophyta > Magnoliopsida > Apiales > Apiaceae > Apium > Apium graveolens. The sequence continues at coordinate 75,026,860 of NC_133651.1, read as the reverse complement.
ATAATTAGATGATTTGTTTATTGATCGTTTAATACACATAATTTAAAAATATTGAAGTTGAAAACGATAATAAAGACATTCTAAGCGATTCAAATTAAACCAATATCTATGAAAGAAAAACATCACAATTTTTCGTGTAATATAACTTTGATATTCTTATTACCGATATACCATTTTGTTAAAATAATTTATGATTATTTATTTTTTAATAAATTATATAATTTATTCCTCTATATTGATTTACTCAAATACATAAAATCTAAATTATTGTTTTCCTAGAAAATAAATGAATTAATATAATTCAAAATATTTTAATTTATGAGCCACGTAATTCTTTATAATAGTTTAGTTGGAACTTAAACATATTATTAATTACTTGTTATTTCGGACATATATTTGTTAAGACGATTATGTCGGAACAAGAACACATTTATTGACTTGGTAGTTAGGCCTTCATCCATGTCTCTGTGCTCTCAAATCCATAATACTCTCAAATCTATGCTCAAATTCGTGCTAATACTCTCAAATCTATGCTCAAATTCGTGCTTATACCCACAGGTCCTCAAATCTAGACATCAAATTGATGTCACATCAAAAATTCAAGACATCAAGAACTCGGGTTTTAAATTTCTTTTCACACTTGGACAGGTAAACACAGTCTTTTATGAATTCGGGTTATATATGTACTCTCTTTTGAATTCATTTTGATGAATTTATTTTTTTGAGATTCTGAACTAGGGTTCATATTGATTTGGGGAAATATAAAGACTTCACAATTTATTTTTAAGAAGCTATAAGGACATGTAAGTACAGTAATTTATAAACTTGGGTTATATAAGTCCTCTGTTTTGAATTCATTTTGATGATAATTTTACATCAATTAGGGTTCAGTTATAAAGATTTGGGGGAAATATAAAGATTTCACAATTTAGTCTGAATTTGAGGTTTTATTCAGACTTTTAAAAGATGGATAGATCATGGTTAAAAGCGGATAGAAGAATAAAAGAGTTCAAAAAAGGAGTGGAAGATTTGTTAATATTTGCATTTGAGAATGGGTATGATGTAGAAAGAATCAGTTGTCTATGTGTAAACTGCGCACATAGTAAATCATGGAGAGCGCAGATAGTTAAAAACCATCTTTTTCAAAATGGTATTGATCAAACTTATACACGTTGGATATGGCTTGTGGAGAATAATTCCGTAGAAAGTTCTGATGAAACCAACACTTCGGAATCTATCAATCAAGGCACCTCAGGAATGGGTGAACGTGAAGAGGATGACGATGATGATATGTCTTCTGATGAAAGTTCTGATGAAACCGACACTTCTGATTTTATCAACCATGTTAAAGGTGAACATCAACCTCTTTATCCTGGATGTGAGAGGTACACTAAGATGAAAGCTCTGGTCCAGTTATACAACTTGAAAGTGAAGCATGGTATGTCTGATTCATGCTTCAGTGATATTCTATTATTACTTGGCTCTTTACTTCTGGAAGGCAACAACATCCCTTCTTCCTTCAATAAAGCAAAGAAAACCTTATGTGCATTGGGAACGGGGTATGAAAAGATACACCCATGTCCGAATAATTATCTCTTATACTGTTAGGTCACACAACACTGTAGAAAGGGGTTGAATACAGTGTTTAATACAATCAAATCAATTTCGAACACAAGTAACAGTAAACAAATATATTTAATATAATAAACTCTGTTACAATGGAACTGTTCTCTCTCAGTGATGAACAAATATCACTAAGATCTGCTAGGTTACAAAGTATGATCTTCTCGATAATGATAACACATCTAGTGTAAACCTATGTCTGTGTTTATATAGTACACAGTTACAAGATAACTTCTAATTGATATGGAATATAATTCTGTCTCCTAAAATATATCAATCAGATATCTTATACAAGTCTTCATATCTTCTAACTCTTTCCATGCATATCTTCTTTTGTTTTAGTCTCGATCTTCTATCCTGTAAATCAGCTTCCTTCCATAACTATAAGTCCTCCCACACTTAAGTTCTGACTTCCAGTAATTACTGATTCCAGTAAGTACTGATATTTCCTGTTTGTTAAGATCTGAAAACTAAACATGAAACATATTAGACATGACATCTCAAATATATCTAACAATCTCCCCCAACTTGTATATTATGCAAAAATATACAAGTTAATAGATTTGATGATTTCAAAAACATTTAAGTTTAAATGCAATGAGAGTTTAATAAGACTATTAACTACAACTTACAGAACATGCAGCTTTACCATCATCACTGGATCAATCTGAATCTATAATGATTCTTATCAAAATCTTTTACCAGCTTATCTTCAGCTTTTCTCAGAACTTCAACTAACCGTGCTTTGACCTGCATCAGTTCTTCATCTTTACTGTCAATAATTTGATAAATGGCTATTCTGAGAGCTTGAATTGATGTTCTTTCAAGTCCATTACCAAGTCTGATAACTCTACGATGTGAAGAATCTTCATTATAACATAAGAATCTTCCTTTCATAATAACTTCCACCTTAGCAGAGTTCTTTAGCATAGGAATTTCTCTTCCATCATCTTCAGTAATCATTAGAATGTACTGAGAAGCCTTTCTACCATAGATTCTGAGAAGATATCTTATAGCCTTCAAAATGTATTCTGACCATCTTCTTGTAATATCAGATTTTACCTCCAGAAGATAGTGAATATGTTGAAGCTCTCTGACAGACTTCTTTAGCACATCAGTATCAGCTACTCTGTAAGTTCTTCCATCATTGAGAAATAAGATCAATTTCTCTTTTAGATTATCTTTATCATGAGCATCTATCACAATTTGAGCAGACAACACTTTGTCAAGGTGCTTTTGTTTGATTTGTTCATATCGTTTATCTATCAATATGAAAGGATCTATTAGAGTAACTTCTACTCCGGTTTGTATCTTTTCTTCATCAGAACCTAATCCAGCTCTATCTCTAGGTTGCTTGGCTCTCAACCCAAATGTTGCGAGTTGATTAATCATAAAATTGGATTTTGGTTCAACTGGAGTAGCTTTCTTCCATAACAGCTTCTTCTTATCAGCAATTGTCATCTTTTTCAAATTAACTTGATCATTGTCAGTGGTTGATGTCTTGATAGCTTGATTATAATTTGTTGTTTCTTCTGTAGCTTGCAGTTCTTCATTCTGAACAACTTGAGCAGTGTCAGAGGTTATTTTAGATTCTTTAATTAACTTTCTTCTTTTCAGAATTTGAACAGTTTCATCTTCTATCAAATCATCATCATGCATTGTAGCTTGATAGATAGGAACAGAAGAACTTATCTTTTTCTGAATCTTTAAAGGTTCACCAACCTTTTCTTTTCCTTTTGACTTAGGATCAATCTCAGTTTGTGATCTAGTCTTGGACTTTGAAGCCTCAGAATTTGACTTTTCCTTGATCATAATGCATTTTTCCTTAGGCCTTGGAGGTTTCTTTGCATCAGAAGCTTTAGACTTTAGATTTGTCTTCTCAGCTGCAAATCTAGCTTCTTCGTCCTTGAGAGTTTCCAAATCCATTCCTGGATTTTGTTTTAGAAATAATCTTCTAGATATCTCCTCATCAAGTGTCTGGATTTTAGGATCTTTGTAATAAAAAGTAGTCTGCTTCCCCTTTAGCTTCAGAGTTTGTAAAAACTTCTGAGAGTCTTTAGATCCTGACTGAATCAGGATATCAGAACTTGACATTAGACTTTGCTTATCAGAACTTGACTTCAGACTTTTAACATTCACAGCATCAGAACTTGACTTGTTCTATGTAGAAGATTTGCTAATATCAGAAATTACTTTCTGTGAAGATTTTCCTTGAACTTTTCCTTGACCTCTGTTCTTATCAGAGTTTCCCTGGTCATCACCTTTGTCATCCTTCTTCTTCAGTATTTGAGTAGGTGAGCATTTGGACTTAACTACCTTCTCCCCCTTTTTGGCATCATCAGGAAGTAAGAGAGAGAGAGAGAAGAAGTTCAACTGAAGATTGGATCTCATCCAATTGAGCTTTCTAAGAAGCTTGATTTTGTAGGACCTCAGTAATTTGGACCTGTTGCTTCTCTTGAATCTTTTCAATGGCTTCAACTTTCTCAAGAGTAGGTCTGATATATCTATTCTTATCAAGATTGATCTGTAGATCTAGCTTATCAGCATTTTCCTTTAGTGTATCAACCTTAGCATGAGTAATAGAATGTAGACCATGAAGTCTTCTTGTACTCATAGCTGTAACCTTGAGTTGAGTCTAGAAATCAGAATTTGATAATAACTCATCAGTTTTTGACACAATATCTGTCAGAATTTTGGTGCTTGGAATAAAATCTGATTCATTCTACTTATTGGTCCACTCCACACCTCTGTGAGTATCCTCCCAAGGAATGGGTGCATCCTGTTCAACAAATTTCTTTACTAATGTTTCCTTGCCCAGAATGGGAGCTGGAGTCTCAACAAAGACACTGTCTTGGGAACTTGAGGAAGACTCATTATGTTTAGACAGCACTACAGTGTGTGAAGCAACTGGAGATTCAGGAATAACATCATCTAAATTCTAAGCATCAGAATTTATCTCCAGAACTGGTGTAGATGGTATCTCAGCATCTAAGATTGGATAGTTGAATGTAGATGGATGAGCTGTTGTAGGAGCTTCCAAATAAAGAACAGTTGGAATGTGCAGCCTAGTGATATCAATTTCAGGACTTAATCCTGAATCTTTAACTTTTGTCTCTCTTACCGGAGAAACAATAGGAGTGATCACTGTATTAGGAACAGTGTCTTGAGCTTTAGCTCGAAGGGTTTCAATGATAATTGGCTCTTTTGAGATTAGAGATTCCTAATCCCCTTCCTCAGCTTCTGCAGAATCTTCAGATTGAGATTTAGCATTATACCGCTTTGCTCTCATTTTCTTTAGTCTCCTTGCCAATGAAGGAGTTGCCTTTTCAGCAGAGTTTACAGTTCTTTTCCTCTTCAAAGTATCAGAACTTTGAGCTTCAGCATTTACCTGAGGGATTGACCCTTTAGCTTCTGTTTCTTTCTGAAAATTGACATTCTCAGCTTCAAGTATCATAGGTTCTGAAGCATGAACATGTGTTTCAATTTTCTCTTCACTATCAGATTCATCTCTGGGAATCATCTTCCTTCGCTTTTGTGGAGGTTGAGGAACAGGCTTTGCCCTCTTAGAAGGTTTGGAAGATGAAGGCCTGATGGTATGTGCTGATGGTTGAGATGATTGTGTTGGTTTGAAATATGTCCTGATGGTTGGTTGTTGTTGTTGTTGAGAAGTTTGAGGTGTTTTTGTAGTGGTGGTGGGAGTCGAAGTTTGAGATTCAAAAGGTTGAATATCAGGATATAGGGCAGTGTATGTAACTGGATCATAGTTTATTAAGGCTTGTTTGACGGATATAGGAATTTGGAGGGGTCTCAACACAACCTTCTTATTATCAGTAGATAATAAGTCATTAAAAGCTCTTTTAGCTAGTCTAAATGGTGGAATTAATTCACTAGCTAATTGGGGTTTATCAGCACAACAAAAACTATAAATAAGCTGACAGAATCTAGAAAAATAGACAGTATTCCTATCTTCTATCATCGTATCCCCAATAATGCCTAAAACAACACTTGCATAATCAAAATCAGTTTGATTAATGAGAGCATACCCGATTTGTTAACTGAGTATAAGGATTGCATCGAAATGAGAACATTTGTTGGCGAAGGCCTTTGTAATGCAGTCAAAGAAGAAACTCCATTCCCTCCTTATGTAAGGTCCCTTCAATTGACCCAGCTTTGCCAATGTCTTTTCATACCCCGGACTGGCCATCATCTATTGAAGAACTGGCTTCACAATAGTTGAATAAATGCAATTCTCAGGTAGTTGCAATGCTTGGTGAACTGTAGCCAAAGTCACAATATGCTCATCCTCCCTTGTTGTAAAGATGATACTTGGGGACCCTTGAGCACCACCATCATCATAGATTCCACTTCTCCAAAACTCCAGCACTTGGGTTCCAAAGATTGCTTCAGGTTGGGTCAAAGCATACCCAATATCAGAATTAGCAAGGAAATCCTGAATAAAGTGAAGTTCTGATGGAGCTTCATCCTTGCTAAGAATAGACGAGTAGTTGTTAGGAACAAACTTAACTGCATTGAAAATCAAGTCTTTTGGTGCCATCTCTGTAAGAAATTAAGTGAGAAAGAGAGTGTGGGCAAGGTGTTTGATAATAGTCCTGTAAGAAAACGCTTCAGAGAATATTAGAGAGAGAGAGAGAATAAGAGAGATTAAGAATAGAAAAATAAGTAAAAGATTATAAAATCTTGTAACTCCCATATATATATATACTCTCTCCACTCAATAGTTTTTGAAGCATGGCAGACAATTTACACCTGGCAACGTGTGAACAATCAGTAAAAAGTTAAAGCAGGAGTTAATGGGCACGAGAAATAAGCAATAATTACCGTACACATGCAGTTTTTTAGGATACACACGTTTACCACTAACCCTTAATGATTATGACTGTTTTTATCTCACCTAATTATATTTTGATTAAATATGACCGTTCAGTATTTACCACAAATAAGTCAAGTAAATAAATAATGCCACGTAAGCATCAGAGTTTCCATCAGGATTTACATCAGAACTTGACTATTATCAGAACTTAATGGTCATCAGAATATGGCTTCTGTAATCAAAAAGTGAATGTTTGTTTCTGTAATTCTTCATACAAATACTGACTTGTTTTCTTCAGAGTTTAATCATCAGAACTTCCATCATAACTTGTCCTCAGAATTTATGCATATGACACTTAACTGTTTGTCAGAAACAACTTAATCACCACAGTAATTTTCATCATTCATATGGAGTGAAATTGTGTGCATTCAGCAGAATATCAGATAAAGATTAAAGTCTGATATACTTCAGTACATCTTAGAAATAAGGCATACTAAGAAAAGTGCTTAAAATCTGTCATCAATCATGAACTCTACTATAGAACAAATTTATGCAGGAGTCCACCTCAACTATTTGTGCTCATTTTATGCATCTTTTGAAATTCCTTTTTACAGTGGCTTCTCAGTATAAGTGAGTCACAACTGCTTATCAAAATTTATGTTATTATCAGAGTATTTCTCTAGTAATCAGAGAATCTGAAAAGTCACCAAGAAAAAATTATTTGCTTTTCTAATGCATATTACTTAATACCAGCAATGCACTTGGGTCTTCCCTTTCACATATTTACTCTAGATCTCAAAGGAGTACCTGACTTTTCTTTTCTTTTCTTTTCTTTTCTTTTTTTTGATAAGTGAGGCTTATCAGCATTTAGTTCATCCTTAAGATTTACTGACATCAGAATTTGACAGATAAAAAGCAAGAATCTAGTTTGTGACTTAGTAATAAGATACACAAAGTAAACTTGACTAAGCTCAATATCAGAATTTGCTTGTGTTAATGAGTTTCCACATAAACAACTAATTCAAACATGGGATTTCTAGTATGTTAAAGACTACTAGGTCAGCATCTGGCACAGTTATCCTCATTGGATTGAATTGTCACAGAACATTCAAGACACTTATCAGAGTATATAGATCCATATCAGATAACAATCAGCATTTAATGAATTTCAATTTAAGCACATATTACATGAAGATAGGACAATCTGTAAATACTGATCATAAAGTCTGATGTATGAGAACAAAAACTAAGCAGATTTAGAGAAAGAACCTGAAACCATTCCAAGTTCATTTACCAGTCTTGTAAAAGTAGCTTCACATAGTGGTTTTGTGGAGATATTTGCTACTTGTTGATCTGTTGGAACAAAATACAATTCCACTGTACCTTCCATCACATGTTCCCGTATGAAATGGTACTTAATGTTGATGTACTTTGTCATTGAGTGTTGAACTGGATTACCTGTCATAGCAATAGCATTTTGATTATCACAGTAAATAGGTATTTTAGAAAATTCTAACCCATAATCCAGTAACTAATTCTTCATCCAAAGAATCTGTGCACAACAGCTTCCTGTAGCAATATATTCTGCTTCTGCAGTTGATGTGGAAATTTGTAATATCCGGGATATATCGTGTAATTATTTTTGCTAATAAATAATTAATATATGTGTTCAGTATCTATTCTGTAAATTATTTGTTAAGTGTTAAATGTGTTTGGATGTTTAAAAATATTATTAATTGAGTATTTTAATTTTTATATGTCCAAAATAAAATATAGATAATTATCATATCTTCCTAATTATTTTTATGTTGATTTATGAATTTATAAGAATCATATGAAATTTATAAAATCTTTTTTCGGGTATTTAAAATCTATTTTATAAAAACGTGAACCAACCGACGTCATCCGTTGTTATGTTTTTTGAACCTGAAACTCTTCTGAGAACTCCTTCCTAACCTAATTATAATATTCCGAGCATATTCCATGTTTCGACTTTTTCGATCCGGCGTACGGTTTGTCCTGCGCGGGTCCCGGCACAACATTTTCGATAGAATATTCATTTCGGTAAATCAATAAAACTCGTATTTTCGATAAACGGGAGCTTTTTATTAAACTATCCCAATTATCACCTCGTAGTACATGTAACCAGGCGCTGAGACCAAGACCGGGTACAAATTGTACTGATTTGGATAATTGTCCCGAAAACCGATACCGTTTGGATCAGTTTTTATAAATAAACGTACCGTTTTATATCCGGAATGATCCAACGGGATACTAATTTTCCGTAATTATAAATAGCCTTTTACCGTATTTTATTTCGTATCAAAATCATTTGGAGTCAGCTAATATATAATTTTTCAGAGAAAACCCCTAAATTCATAAACCTTTTTGAGAATCAAACAGCAAAACGAAGGTGTTATTGATCTCTATTTTCAAACCTTGAGTAACCAAAATGAAGGATTTGAGGAGTACTATCAGATTCTGAGCTTCGTTTTACTGCAGAAACTAAGGTTATTTTTCTATATTTTTATTTATTTTTGAATAATTTTTATTAAAAATATGAATTTCTGTTCGGATGATTGTTTGTATGATTTGATGATTGCATGTTGTAGAGCTTGTTCTCCTGATGATTTTCATATGTCATACGTCTGATTTGGAGTTCAATAACATGCTCAAAAGTGGGATTAATTCTCGAATTTTAAAATTAGGGTTTATAACTCGTATGAATGTTTTCAATTGAAATTTGGGGCTTTTTGATTTAGGGGTTATTAGCTGTTGATTTATAGTGGGTTATGTTCCTTATGAAATTTGCAATCGATTGGTATATAGCTAGTTAACAGAGGATTTCTGAATCGAAGGGAGTTGTGTTTTGAAAATTTGCGAAGTTCGCCGGAAACCGGCGATGTTCTTGGCCAATTTCCGGCCAGGACAGGGATGATTGATGTGTTTTGATTGCATAAATAAGTTCCTGGTAATGTGTAGATTAATTCTGGACAGTTTGGTGGTCTGAGGTGTCCGGAATTGTGTCGTCCGGCCACACTCCGGCGAGTCGACGACGGGGGTTTGCAAAATTGCAAACAGGCCCCTGGATTTTTGGGGAAGAAACAGTTTAGTCCCCCAGGTTTCCAGAGTTTGCATATTTTGGATTCCTGTTTATAAATTATTTAAAAATCATATTTCCTATTTATTTTAATTATAAAAATTCATTTTTAATTTTTGAAAATTCCAAAAATTATTATTTTAATTCCAAAAAATATTTTTAATTCAAAAATAAATCTGAATTAATTAGTTAATTAATTTTAGTTAATTTTTAATTGATTAATTGGTCAATTAATTCGAAAATTAATTGATTAATTGATTTAATTAATTATTAATTAATTTTAGTTAATTATTTAATTAGATTTAATTATTTAAAAATGATTTACAAATTCCGAAAAATAGTTTCGAGCTTTAAAATATTATTTTAAATTATTTTCAATGCTCGATAATTATTATAAAATTGTTTTAAAACCAAAATGGGCCAACTAAACCCTATTTATTACTCCGAAATTGATCCAACGACCCGTTTTAATTCCGAAAAATGTTTTAAAAATCATTTTAAATATCCGAAAGCCTATTTATGACCCGAGACTTCTTTATAAATGATATATCATTGATTATGTGACGTGTTATGTGTTATATGTGACTTGTTGGTTAACTTTCGGTCTGTATATTGGATGTTTACTTGTTTATTGCGTAAATTTCAATCCGTTAATCGGATTTGGGTGAAACGAAGGGTAGATAGAAGTATATGTTGAATAGAATCGTATGAGTTGAATATTGATAGATACTTATGATATGTGAGTAGAAGAGGAAAGGCGTAGGAAAGGGAAATAGGTAGTCGAGGAGTAAGACAGTCGTGACTGAAAGCGAGTGTAGTATAATAAGCCAGTACCAGGCAAGTGTTCTGAACTTTCTCGAGATATTTTAATGATTTATAGTCCTGTTTTATATTGCAAGTGCTTTGAAGCACTGAACCCTAAACCCTGATTCCAGTTATTGATCTTGAGCTGTAAACCTGATTCTTTCTAAACCATTGATTGTTGTATACCCAAATACGAACCTCAAATGTACGATACTACTCCACAAATACATACAAACTAATTATCAAACACTGAACCAGATTGCTTACACACTCAAACCATTGTATCTTATGCTTTGAAAGACCAAATCCTTGAAACCCTGAAACACTGATTCATTTGTTATCCGATTCTTTCACTACCTAACAGCCAAGCTTTGGAAATGCCATATTGATCTTTATGCAGATTGAAACCATTTTCATTATTGAACGTCAAATGTCATTAATGATCCTGTTTATTGTTTATTACTGCTCATTCTGTTATTATGGTAGAATTGGATTGTTTTTATAAATTGTGGACCAGATTCATGGTCAGACCATATAATGGTCAAGTTAGGCCAATGTGTGCCTTGGATCCAATAGTTAGAGCAGTGTTGTGTGCTTTGCTCGGGGTTAGTGCGTGACTGATCAGCAGCTTAACCTTGGTTTTTAAAATGAAAATATAATATCCAATTCTAAATTATAATCCATTGTTCACTTGTTATTGTAACCATATTTACCTGATAATCATTATTCTCAGTTTTGTCATTGTGACTTGCAGAGCTAGTTAGCTTATTTGTGCGATGTTGTTTATGTTCTTTTCCAGTTAAGAAGGAACCGGTTGGTACCGAGGATCCCCAGTCCAGTGCGAGAGCTAGGGGCTCAGGTTGATCGAGTTGAGCTAGTAGGCTTCTTTTGGGAGTAATTTAAGTTTGTAAAAGTTTGTAATAATGTTTAATACTCAGTTCTTAGTTTGGATAGTTGGGATTTGAACGGTTTGTAATATAAGTAAGTGTGTTTGGCTTGTGTGCATACTTTAACCTGTTGCGGTCCGTGGTAGTTGGTAAGTAGGGTCACTGCATATTATTATCTTTATCATTGTTATAAGCAGGTTATAAATAAGGTGTGTGTGGGTGGACCCCAAACTTCTGACCCAGGTTTGGAGTGCGCCACAGGTTTGGTATCAGAGCTACAGGTTATAAGTAACTGACACATGCCTAGATTGACGGGAATGGGTAGAGGGTTAGGATTAGAAGTAAGGAATAGAAAGATAGAACATCGAGAGGTTGAGTGCTATGGTATAACATGTATTAGTGTAATTTGCGTCATGGTTCGAGATTCTTATATTGCGATAAGACTTCAGATAGCAGCGATGGTCGACTCTTTTATCCCCGTATCAGCTGATCACTCAGAGCCTTCAGTTGGAGTACCGTCTTCGGATCCACGTTCTGTTGTTCCACCAGTGTTGGCTATACTACCTCCACCTGTGTTGCAGCCCGTACCATTACAGGCTATTCCACCCCCAGGCATGAGGCCACCTATCAGAGGACCCCAACCAGCTGTTTCAGATTCCACTGGGCATTCAGTTGCGAGTTCCCCATTCCAGTCTACATTGCCCCCAGTTCCTTACTACCGGTATGAGGCTCTTCTATTGGAGCGTGATTCCTTGTTGGCCCAGATTAGAGAGCTACAGCATATCATTAGGACTACTGATGTTGATCGTGGTGTGAGGGAGCTTCGAGAGGAGATTCATGTGACACGGAGGGTTCTTGAGGCTAGGATACATGGAGCTACACTACCTGGCAGAGGCCCTGATACACTAATGGGCTGGGCTACTGAGGTGATGGAGGACTTTGAGAGGCTGGCAGGACCAGAGTTTCCTTGGAGTTGAGTCAGAGATCCAGAGATAGAGATGCTGAGCAGTGTTGTTATGTTTGTATAACATGTACAGTAGTGTGTAGTGTGTATCAGTAGACTTTTGGGTTGTATTTACAGACTAGCTATGCTTACTAGTGAATAGGTTGTTGTACCCTTTTGCTTTTACTTTCGAAGCGTCTTTACGCTTGTACTACCCAAAACTTTTGATCTATATATATCAGTACCTTTTTCCTTTCCAGTATTGTCATTTATTTTACTGCACCTGTTTTACTTTACCTTATTTATTGCACCAGTTATACCCCTGTGATACCATGTACCCTGTTTTCCATAACTGTTTATATTCTGTAAAGAAGCATGCAATTTACTTAGTTACAACTGTTTTCAAAAAGAGATATTTCTGTTTTACAAAAAATTTCTTTTTTGCAAAGAATGTGGTTTAAAAGCTAAATAAGTTGTTTGATTCTTTACAGAAAATGCCTCCCAGAAGAAATACCCGCACCAACACCCAGAATGAAGAAACCAACAACAACAATAACAACCAAGATGATACAAACCAGAATGTGAACGCAGGACCTATAGACCCAGTAATAGCCCAGATTCTTCAAATCTTGGCCCAAGAAACAGTTCACCTGGCACAACAACAACAAAAAAAGACCAATTACCAAGTAACTTTCAAAACTTTTTAGGCAGTAAACCCACCAGAATTCAAGGGTTCCTTAGAACCGATTGAAGCAAATGTTTGGTTAAAGGAGATAGAGAAGTCATTTTCCTTAGTAAAAGTAAAGGACGAACAGAAGGTTGAGTTTGCAAGTTACTATTTGAAGATGAGGCCACCTATTGGTGGGAGATGGTGAAGACATTGGAAGGTACAGATGTTATTACTTGGGAGAGGTTTAAGAAATTGTTTTTAGAAAAGTATTTTCCTCAGTTTGTCCAGGATCAGATGGAGTTGAAGTTTTTAGAACTAAAGCAAGGAAACATGTCAGTGACAGATTATGAGAGCAAGTTTGAGGAATTGTCAAGGTATGTGCCGTCGTATATGGATACTGACAGGAAGAAGGCTAAAAGATTCCAGCAAGGTTTGAAACCATGGATCAGAGGGAAGGTAGCCATTTTTGAATTGGATACCTATACAGGGGTTGTACAGAAGGCTATGATCGTAGAGACAGAGAGTGAGATATCACAGAAAGAGAAAGAAAGCAAGAAAAGGAAATTTGAAGGAAATGGAGGTCAGTCACAACCAGGGAAGTTTCCAAATTTTAAGAAGGGCAAGTTTCAGCGAGGGAGGAATTTTAATTTCAAGAGACAAAATGCAAGCGATGGAGGCTAGGACAACTGTCCAGTTAATGCGAATCAACCAAATCAGTTGAGATTAACTTTTCCAGATTGTCAGGTATGTGGGAAGAAGCATGGAGGAGTTTGTAATAAGTTGAATGTAGTTTGTTTCAAGTGCGATCAGAAAGGGCACTATTCAAGGGAGTGCCGAAATCAGCCAGCAAGAGAGCCAGCAAATAAAGATCAGCCTATTCGGAATCTAGCTGTGAAGGTTCCAGCCTTGGATTTACGTGCTTTAAATATGGAAAGCCAGGACATATGGCCAGGGATAGCAAGACACCAACCCCAGTTAGTAATGCATTGAGGATTATGGGATCTACCCCAGCAGTGAATGAGACTTCAAGGGCTAGAGTTTTTGATATGTCTGTAAAGGATGCTATCCAGGATACTGATGTCGTGGCGGGTACGCTTAATGTGAATTCTTTATGTGCCAAAGTGTTAATAGATTCGGGAGCAACTCGATCGTTTGTTTCACAAGATTTTGTTAGTAAGCTAAATTGCCCACTTGAATATTTAAATGAAATAATGACTGTGGAATTAGCAAATCAAGAACGAGTATCTGTTAATCAAGTTTGTGGGAATTGTGAGATTGAGATTTCTGGTAGTAAGTTTTGTGTAGATTTGATACCATTTAAGTTAGGAGAATTTGACGTTATCTTAGGAATGGATTGGTTATCTAAGCACGATGCCCAGATAGATTGTCGAAATAAGAAGGTAATGGTGAAGACGCCAGACGAAAGAATAGTAACGTTCAAGGGCCAGAAACAAGTAAAGAAGTTCTTAATGATGATTCAAGCCAAGAAGTTACTAGACAAGGATGCGAGTATTTCGTGGCATATGTGATTGATAGGAGTCAGGAGCCAGTAAAACTTGAAGATATTCCAGTAGTGAATGAATTTCCAGACGTGTTTCCCGACGAGTTACCAGGACTTCCTCCAGATAGAGAAATTGAGTTTGCAATCGACTTAGCACTTGGAACAGAACCGGTATCCAAGGCCCCGTATAGAATGGTGCCCGTTGAGATGAAAGAACTAGCGAAGCAATTAAAAGAGCTGTTAGAGAAAGGAGTAATCAGACCCAGTATGTCCCCGTGGGGTGCACCGGTATTATTTGTCAAGAAGAAAGATGGAAGCATGAGACTGTGCATTGACTATAGGGAGCTCAACAAGCTTACAATCAAGAACAAGTATCCATTACCCAGATTTGACGATCTATTTGATCAACTGAAGGGAGCCAAGTACTTCTCCAAGATTGATTTAAGATTGGGATATCATCAACTGAAGATTAATCCAGAAGATATACCAAAGACAGCTTTCAGAACAAGGTATGGACATTACAAATTTTTAGTGATGTCTTTTGGATTGACCAATGCTCCGGCAACGTTTATGGACCTGATGAACATAATTTTCAAGGAATACTTGGATAAGTTCGTTATTGTGTTTATAAACGATATTTTGATTTATTCAAAGGTGGAAGGGGATCATGAGGAACATCTGAGAACAGCTTTGGAGATTTAAAGGAAAAAGAAGTTATATGCTAAATTCTCGAAGTATGAGTTTTGGCTACAGGAAGTTCATTTCTTAGGACACATAGTCAGTAATGAAGGGATCAAAGTAGACCCAGCAAAGATTGAGGCAATTACAAATTGGGAAAGACCGAGAACACCCACCGAGATAAGAATTTTCTTGGGATTAGCGGGATATTATCGTCGATTCTTTCAAAAAATTTCAAGGATTGCAATACCATTGACAAAGCTTACATGGAAGAATGAAAAGTTTATATGGAACGATAAGTGCGAAGAAAGTTTTTAGAAATTGAAGCAACGATTAATCACGGTACTTGTTTTGTCACTTCCAGACGATCAAGGGAATTTTGTAATTTATAGCGATGCTTCTCATAAAGGACTAGGATGCGTTCTAATGCAGCACGAGAAGGTGATTGCGTATGCGTCAAGGCAATTGAAACCACACGAACAGAAATATCCTACTCGTGATTTGGAGATAGCAGCCATAGTTTTTGCTTTGAAAATTTGGAGACATTATCTGTATGGAGAAAAGTGTGAGATTTACATGGATCACAAAAGCTTAAAGTATATATTCACAGAAAAGGAGCTTAATATGAGGCAAAGGAGATGGTTAAAATTAATCAAGGATTACGACTGCTCGATTATCATCCCGGTAAAGCGAACGTTGTAGCAGATGCGTTGAGTCGGAAGGAAAAGTTAAATGTGTTATCAGTACCTAAAGAGATATATAAGGAATTTCAGAAACTGGAATTGGAGATTAAAGTTTGCAGGCCTAATGATGCAAAAGTGTACAGTATGACTTTTCAGCCGGAGTTGCTAGGGAAAATAAAGAAGTGTCAGGAAGATGTAATGGATCATGATATAAATTGTTTTGTAGGTGAGGAATTGTGCACGCAGAAGGATGACCAAGGTATTCTTAGGTTTTTTTCAAGAATTTGGATTCCACCGGTGACGGAGCTGAAGAATGAAATTTTACAGGAAGCATATAATTCAAGATATTCAATCCATCCAGGGAGTACCAAAATGTACAGAGATTTAAAGGAAAATTATTGGTGGCCAGATATGAAGAGGGAAACTGCGGAATGGGTTAGTAGATGTTATACATGTCAGAGAGTTAAAACCGAACATCAAAGACCAAGTGGATTGCTACAGCCATTGGAGATTCCAGAGTGGAAGTGGGAATATATTGCCATGGATTTTATAGTTGGATTACCAATGACAAGGGCTAATCATGATGCCGTTTGGGCTATAGTGGATAGACTTACCAAGTCAGCTCATTTTCTGCCTATAAATGAAAGATTTTCACTCGACAAGTTGGTCCATATGTACCTGAAGGAAATTGTAGTTCGTCACGGAGTCCCGGTGTCTATCGTATCTGATCGAGATCCAAGATTTACTTCAAGATTTTGGAAAAGTTTTCAAGAATGTTTGGGAACAAGACTGAATATGAGTACGGCTTACCACCCACAGACGAACGACCAAAGTGAAAGAACGATCCAGACAATCGAGGACATGTTACGTGTTTGTGCTATTGATTTTAAAGGAAGTTGGGTCGAGCATTTACCTCTGATAGAATTTCCTTATAACAATAGTTATCATGCCAGTATTGGGATGCCATCCGATGAAGCCCTTTATAGACGCAAATGCAGATCTCCAGTGCATTGGGACGAAGTAGGAGAACGCAAAATACTTGGACCTGAACTAGTACAGCAGACAAAACAAGTGGTTGAAATTATCCAAAAGAGATTGATAGCCGCACAGGACCGTCAAAGGAAATATGCAGACCAGTCAAGGAAAGACATGGAATTCAAAGAAGGAAGCTTGGTATTACTGAAAGTATCACCGTGGAAGGGACTAACGAGGTTTGGAAAGAAAGGAAAGCTGAGCCCAAGATATGTCGGACCTTTTGAGATTCTAAAGCGCGTTGGCAAAGTAGCTTACGAATTGGCGTTACCTCCGCACATGGAGCACATTCACAATGTTTTCACGTATCGATGCTTACGAAGTATAATCCAGACTCCAGACATGTAATAGAATATGAGCCAATAGAGTTTCAGGCAAATTTGTCATATGTAGATAGTCCGATAGAGATTCTAGAGGAAAGAGAGAAGGTATTGAAGAATAAAGTGGTAAAGCTAGTAAGAGTGTTATGGAGAAACCCAAAGGTTGAAGAGTCAACCTGGGAGTTAGAAAGTGATATAAGAGAAAAGTACCCTCATTTGTTTTCTTAGGAGATTCTGAGGACAGAATCCTTTTAAGGGGGGAAGGATCTAATATCCGGGATATATCGTGTAATTATTTTTGCTTATACATAATTAATATATGTGTTCAGTATCTATTCTGTGAATTATTTGTTAAGTGTTAAATGTGTTTGGATGTTAAAAAAATATTATTAATTGAGTATTTTAATTTTTATTTGTCCAAAATAAAATATAGATAATTGTCATATCTTCCAAATTATTTTTATGTTGATTTATGAATTTAAAAGAATCATATGAAATTTATAAAATCTTTTTCCGGGTATTTAAAATCTATTTTATAAAAACGGGAACCAACCGACGTCATCCGTTGTTACGTTTTTGGAACTCGAAACTCTTCCGAGAACTCCTTCCTAACCTAATTGTAATATTTCGAGCATATTCCATGTTTCGACTTTTTCGATCCGGCGTACGGTTTGTCCTGCGCGGGTCCCGGCGCAACATTTTCGATACAATATTCGTTTCAGTAAATCAATAAAACTCGTATTTTCGATAAACGGGAGCTTTTTATTAAACTATCCCAATTATCATCTCATAGTACATGTAACCAGGCGCTGAGACCAAGTCCGCAGTACAAATTGTACAGATTTGGATAATTGTCCCGAAAACCGATACCGTTTGGATCAGTTTTTAGAAATAAACGTACCGTTTTACTGCAAAAACTAAGTTTATTTTTCTATATTTTTATTTATTTTCGAATTATTTTTATTAAAAATATGAATTTCTGTTCGGATGATTGTTTGTATGATTTGATGATTGCATGTTGTAAAGCTTGTTTTCCTGATGATTTTCATATGTCATACGTCTGATTTGGAGTTCAATAACATGCTCAAAAGTGGGTTTAATTCTCGAATTTTAAAATTAGGGTTTATAACCCGTATGAATGTTTTCAATTGAAATTTGGGGCTTTTTGATTTAGGGGTTATTAGCTGTTGATTTATAGTGGGTTATGTTCCTTATGAAATTTGCAATCGATTGGTATATAGCTCGTTAACAGAGGATTTCTGAATCGAAGGGAGTTGTGTTTTGAAAATTTGCGAAGTTCGCCGGAAACCGGCGATGTTCTTGGCCAATTTCCGGCCAGGACAGGGATGATTGATGTGTTTTGATTGCATAAATAAGTTCCTGGTAATGTGTAGATTAATTTTGGACAGTTTGGTAGCCTGAGGTGACCGGAATCGTGTTCTCCGGCCACACTCCGGCGAGTCGACGGCGGGGGTTTGCAAAATTGCAAACAGGCCCCTGGACTTTTGGGGAAGAAACAGTTTAGTCCCCCAGGTTTCCAGAGTTTGTATATTTTGGATTCCTGTTTATAAATTATTTAAAAATCATATTTCCTATTTATTTTAATTATAAAAATTCGTTTTTAATTTCTGAAAATTCCAAAAATTATTATTTTAATTCCAAAAATTATTTTTAATTTAAAAATAAATCTGAATTAATTAGTTAATTAATTTCAGTTAATTTTTAATTGATTAATTGGTCAATTAATTCGAAAATTAATTGATTAATTGATTTAATTAATTATTAATTAATTTTAATTAATTATTTAATTAGATTTAATTATTTAAAAATGATTTAAAAATTCCGAAAAATAGTTTCGAGCTTTAAAATATTATTTTAAATTATTTTCAAGGATCGATAATTATTATAAAATTGTTTTAAAACTAAAATGGCCCAACTGAACCCTATTTATTACTCCGAAATTGATCCAACGACCCGTTTTAATTCCGAAAAATGTTTTAAAAATCATTTGAAATATCGGAAAGCCTATTTTTGACCCGAGACTTCTTTATAAATGATATATCATTGATTATGTGACGTGTTATGTGTTATATGTGACTTGTTGGTTAACTGTCAGTTGGATGTTTACTTATTTATTGCGTAACTTTCAATCCGTTAATCGGATTTGGGTGAAACGAAGGGTAGATAGAAGTATGTGTTGAATAGAATCATATGAGTTGAATATTGATAGATGCTTATGACATGTGAGCAGAAGAGGCAGGCGTAGGAAAGGGAAACAGGTAGTCGAGGAGTAAGACAGCCGTGACTGAAAGCGAGTGTAGTATAATAAGCCAGTACCAGGCAAGTGTTCTGAACTTTCTCGAGATATTATAGTGATTGATAGTCCTGTTTTATATTGCAAGTGCTTTGAAGCACTGAAGCCTAAACCCTGATTCCAGTTATTGATCTTGAGCTGTAAACTTGATTCTTTCGTACCCATTGATTGTTGTATACCCAAATACGAACCTCAAATGTACGATACTACTCCACAAATACATAGAAACTAATTATCAAACACTGAACCAGATTGCTTACACACTCAAACCATTGTATCTTATGCTTTGAAAGACCAAATCCTTGAAACCATGAAACACTGATTCTTTTGTTATCCGATTCTTTCACTACTTAACAGCCAAGCTTTGGTAATGCCATATTGATCTTTATGTAGATTGAAACCATTTTCATTATTGAACGTCAAATGTTATTAATGATCCTGTTATTGTTTATTACTGCTTATTCTGTTATTATGGTAGAATTGGATTGTTTTTATAAATTGTGGACCAGATTCGTGGTCAGAACATATAATGGTCAAGTTAGGCCAATGTGTGCCTTGGATCCAGTAGTTAGAGCAGTGTTGTGTGCTTTGCTCGGGGTTAGTGCGTGACTGATCAGCAGCCTAACCTTGGTTTTTAAAATGAAAATATAATATCCAATTCTAAATCATAATCCATTATTCACTTGTTATCGTAACCATATTTACCTGATGATCATTATTCTTAGTTTTGTCATTGTGACTTGCTGAGCTAGTTAGCTCATTTGTGCGATGTTATTTATGTTCTTTTCCAGTTAAGAAAGAACCGGTTGGTACCGAGGATCCCCAGTCCAGCGTGAGAGCTAGGGGTTCAGGTCGATCGAGTTGAGCTAGTAGGCTTCTTTTGGGAGTAATTTAAGTTTGTAAAAGTTTGTAATAATATTTAATACTCAGTTCAGAGTTTGGATAGTTGGGATTTGAACGATTTGTAATATAAGTAAGTGTGTTTGGCTTGTGTGCATAGTTTAACCTGTTGTGGTCTGTGGTAGTTGGTAAGTAGGGTCACTGCATATTATTATCTTTATCATTGTTATAAGCAGGTTATAAATAAGGTGTGTGTGTGGACCCCAAACTTCTGACCCGGGTTTGGAGGGCGCCACAAAATTGACCTCTGTTTCTTGCTAAACCAAGAAACCAATCTGCCTCCAAAAAATTGGCAGCTTCCACTAGTGCTTTTCCTGTCTATTTTGCATCCTGCAAAATCTGCATCTGAGTAACCTATTAGCTTAAAATATGATTCTCTAGGATACCACAATCCTAGATCAGTTGTACCCTTGAGGTACTTGAGAATTCTTTTCACAACTATTAAGTGAGGTTATCTTGGATCAGCCTGAAATCTTGCACAAAGACAGGTAGCATACATGATATCAGGTCTACTTGTAGTTAAATAGAGTAAAGAGCCAATCATACCTCTGTAGTTAGTAATATCTACTGATGAACCAGTATCTTTATCTAACTTGGTTGCAGTGGCCATGGGAGTGGATGCAGTTGAACAATCTTGCATTCCAAATTTCTTCAGTAAATTTCTGGTGTACTTGGATTGACAGATAAAAGTACCTTCTTCAGTTTGCTTGACTCCGGAAAATAGCTAAGTTCTCCCATCAACTGCATTAGTTTTGCAAACCTTTTCCACTGAAGTATTTTGAAGAATTGGAACATGTATTATTCTTACTTCAAGTGAATGACAGAATAACAGAAAGTGCTGCAAACTATTTGAAGAATCAAATTCAGAGACGGAAAAGGCTTTATTCTGTAAAGTCTGACAGCACATATCTTCCAAGGTACAGAGATCACAAGGGTGATATTGTTGAGATGAAGCCTAACTCTGCTAAGATTATAACTACCTTTCTGGGTTATAAGGTCGTAGAATTCAATCTTGAGTCTGACAAGGCGTATTTGAACAGACTGGATCATGACATAAGGAAAGCTAGTATTAATGATCTCAGGGCTGCTATCTTTCAAACTGGTGAAGATTCTGCAGAACTTAAAGATGCTAAAAGGAGGATGAGTGATGAACTCAGATATGCTGAGAGATGTTTGTTAAAGAACTATCTCAGAACAACTCCTGACATCAGAGAGATCAGAAAGTGAAGCCAAGTCAAGATCTACAACTGCTCAAATTCTGATATGAATACAGACTGAAGTTGTTATCAGTAGTTAAAGTTGGTAAAGCTTTAAGGACTGTTAGTTGTAGTTATCTAGTCAAATTCTCATGTATTTGTACTTAATATTTTTGACATCATCAAATATTTGTTAAACTTGTATATTATGCTAATTTACAAGTTGGGAGAGATTGTTAGATATATTTGATAATGTCATGACTAATATGATTTATGTTTAGTTTTCAGATCTTACTTAAACAGGACAAATCAGTATTTAACTGAAATCAGCACTTATACTGAAGTCAGAACTGATTTATCAGTACTTAAGTTTCAGGAGATATTTATCATAAGATAATATCAGGACTTAAAGGAAATGTTCAGATAAGGAATGCGGCTGATTGAAAGGAAAAGAAGATCAAGACAAACGTAAGAAGAGATATTCATGAAAAAGGAATTCTATAAAGAATAGAATACTTGGAAGAAAATATATCTGATTGATATATTTTAGGAAGCAGAATTATATTGCATATAAATTAGCGATTATCTTGTAACTGTATAGTATATAAACACAGACATAGGGTTTACACTATAAGTGTTATCATTATCTAGAATATTATTCATTGTAACCCTAGCAGCTCTCGTAATATTTGTTCATCACTGAGAGAGGACAGTTCCATACTGTAACAGAATTTATTGCTTTGAATAAAGTCTGTTTTCTATTACTTGTGTTATTAGAATTCGATTTGATTGTGCTATATACTGTATTCACCCCCTCTACAGTGTGTGTGACCTAACAAGCATCTTTGAATATTTTCACAATTACATGGAAATGGTAATGCTTCTTTCTTCTCAAATTCCTACTTAACATGCTGCCACATTCCTTTCTCAAACACCCAACGCATGTGACTGTGTTGTCACTGTCAACAGCTATTTGAATTTGATCATCCGTCGGGTCTATGCTTGTCATCCGTTAGGAGCTTTGTTGATCATCCGTCGGGACTATGCTTGTCATCCGTCGGGAGCTTTGTTGATCATCTGTGGGGAGTCTTGTAGATCATCCGTCGAGAGTCTATTTATCACTTGACTCTATTTCACTTATACAGAATTACAAGTCATCTTATATTTATAATTAATCAACATATTCTGCATATCAATCAAGTAGTCAACATGACTTATAAAACCCTAAGCAATCTACTTGACTAATACATGTTGTTTGTAGATATGTGCTACAGTTCTTATTTGTTACATAAGCTACTCACTAGATGGATGTCAATTTGTCATCCGTCGGGACTATAAAGTTCATCCGTCGAGACGATATGTTACGACCGGCATTTTCGTGTAATATTATTTGTGGATTTGGTATAATATTAAAGCCGAAAGTAAATATGTTCTATGATTGTACGTTTGTGTTAGTGAGAATTTCTGCATTATAAATTTTTTTATGTGTAGTAGATGATTTTTCAAAGCAAAAGTTTATTTATTTCCTTTATTTTTGATTTATAAGGAATATTCTAAGCCTTGGAGAAATTAACTTTTAAAAGATATTTTGTTCACAAATTTTGAAAGTGATTTTATAAAATCACTAAAAATCCAAGTTATTTTATGGTATAAAATTTATAATTTTTGAACTTTTATTTTATTATATAAAAATAAATCTTTGAAAATTAGTTGCTTAATAATTATCAAATTACATGGTTACCCTTGCATGCAAATTCTCTTCTATTCAACCAAGGGGCAAGGAAGGCATTTCCAACCCCACTCACTTTCATTCTACTAGTCACATTACCATTTTGTCCTTTCATGCAAATCTACCTAACTATGATGGAAGGTTATTATTTTAATTTCTCTCATCCACTCACTTGTGGGCAAATAAAAACCAAGTAAACATGACAAACACTCCACCATTTCCACACTCCTCCTCCCCCCCTCTCCTCTCGGCCCTCCCCCTCTCCTCTCGGTTTTTCAGCCGAAACCCTACCCCCTCCCCTTTTCTTCATTCCTCATCCAAGCTCCCACCTTCCATACAAGTAAATATTACTTCCTATATCATGATCATATATAATTCAAAGAGTTTTGAGTGAAAAGTTTAAGTTTTAAGTTTGCATGTCAAAGTTTTAGTTGGAACTCAAAGTACAATCTTGATTCTTATGGATTTAAGGTTGTTTTTTAGAGGACTACAAGGAATGGTGAAATGCCAAGTCTTGAGGAAGAGACTCTTGATGTTGAATGGCCATTTCCCTTCCACTTCATTCGGCCATGACCTTGAGGGAGCCGAATGAATGGTTCTTGAGAATATTTTGTTGCCTTGTTTCATTTTTATGTGTTTTGGTGGTGAAAATATAAATTTTGGATCAAAAACTTGATAAAACCCTTTGCATGCTAAGTGATCATCTAGATATAGCTTATTCTAGGCTTGCATGTCGATTTCATGGTAAAATACATTTAGAAAATATGTTGTTTTGGTTTGTAAGACTCGAAGTCATGCATGCATGTAGATTTCTCTTGGAATGTTGGAAGATTTTGATTATTTGGAAATATTTTGTTAGTAAGCTTTAATTTCAGTAGGGATAAGGTATTAATCTTGATTAGTGCTCCTTGATATGTGGTAGTAATTCGTATATATATTTTATAAGAATATATAACTTGTTATTTTCAAAAACTTGATGACTTGTAAAATTGTGTAATGTGATTTCCTTTGTTTTGTCATGTTGCACCTTAGGTAAGGATGATCTCCACAAGATTATTTTGAGTGTAAGGAAGTTAGTTCAGTAGATCACCATAGTTAAGTCATGGTTTGGGTATTTGAGTTGTTGGTGGTTGAGTTTGTCAAGTAAAAACCTTGGAGAAAGGAGAGTCTTAGTTTCTGCAGAAAATCAGTTTAGTACCCTGAGGTTTAGAGTGAGTTTTGACCATGTCATTGTTGTACACTTTGATGCCCAAGCCACCAGAAACTAGAATTAGGAGTATATAAAAGGTTTTAGGGGTTGGTTGGAGTTTTGCAAGTCGTTTGGTTAGGTGCACAAGTGGAATCACAAAATCTGTCCAGCAGGGGACAGTTTTGTTGCAACTTAGAAATAGGAAGTTTTGACCATGTCGTGGGTAGGCCCTCATTAGGCCCTGTTGGGCCTTAGTTAGAGGAAGTGTCAGAGAAGTTTTTACAACCATAGTTCATAGGAATTGAGTAAGAACCATGTGCCACAAGTTAGTTCAAGTCAGGGCATTTTCTGCCTAGATAAATAGGGAAACCATGGACTTTAAGCTTAGGCCCAAGGAGGCCCAAGCTAGGCCCTTGAGCCACATCAAGTTTGGGAGATGCCTTATGGTCAGAAGAGTCTAGTGTAAAAGTTTTGGAGGTAAAATTGTAGTTTAAGGGTGTCTAATGCACTCAAGAAACCATAGATGCTATTCTGAAATTTACTCCAGTGAGCACTTTCACTTATCACATAGTTTTAGAACACTTAGGAGTAAGACCTAGGTTGACCACTATGGTTACAAGATAGTATAAAGCCAGTAGAGTAAAAGAAGCAAGTGAGGGTCAATAGGTTTTGGATAGTTTAGTAAAGGCACATTGAGTAAGGAAGCAAAAATTTAGAGACTATGTCTAGTATAGCGACCAAGTGACTTAAGTTGTGAGTCGAGATCATCCAAGCCTAGTGTTGCATTATGGTGTATGTGATATTATTTGGTATTAAAATATGATATGTGAGTATATGTGGCTATGTGTATAATTATATTTATAAGGTGAATATAAATTGTGTGCATATAGGCCTAACTGCCATTTGTGTTTAATTTCAGGTTGTAAATAGGTTAAGTTGGTGAGAATATATTATAATGAGGATTATTATTATTTATGTAGGATCTCGAGACGAGGGTAAACTTGCCATAAAGGTCGAGTGAAGCTTCCAGTTGCTCCTACCAGCCAGACCAGACCAGCCTTTCTCAAGGCAAGTGATTCAACCTGTCTTTCGTATTCACTACAAATAGTTCATATATATTGATGCGATTATCCTGAGTCATTTTGATATACTTGAACCAAGCGTTTCTTAAATTTATCTTTGAATTATATAGAAATGCCATGAACCCTCAAGCGTATTGCAAGTAGATCAAAAGTCTTATCATGATAGTATATTAAATTAATTGGTATGCCATGATAAAATAAAGAGTCGTTATAATACTTGATTGATCCTCTTAATTATCATGCTAATGATTCCTAAAGTATTGATATATCACCCTGATGCTTGAACTCCTATAGATACATTACCTTGATACCTAAAAGCGAGATATCCATCAAAGTTGTTCTTGATTGATTGATACCCCTCTTTCTTACCCCAAAGTTTGACATCCTGACATACCTTAAGCTAATGATCACTTACTTTATACCTTAACACCTGTAGTCTTCTTGTAACCTTTGATGCTCATCTTCTTGATGTTATAATACCTATACCTTGTCTAGAATCCTTGCTTTAAGCCTAGTTTGGCATTACTCTTTCATAATATTTAATAGCCTTGCTAAATTTCCTTGTCCAAGTTCTTGTATATGGAAACCTTTCAGTTACCCTAATAGAGTAAAGTCTAGTGTATCATGGCCTTGAGATTTTGTGAACATATTTCTAATATTTCAAAGTTGATCTATAATCCCTTGATAAAAATGTTTACTGTTTAAGAGATTTTATTACCAATCGGCATCAGTTTTTGAAATGATTAAAATATGGATTTTTTTTTTAATCCCAAAGGGGGATAAATGTTTTCTTTGAATAGTGGATCTGGACTGAGACGCGAGTCCTTTCCACACTTATATTGTAGGCTTAAAAGTTGCCTAGGTATCTCATTAATGTTTTAGAACCCAGCGAGGTTCGGGATTACTTCGCGGCTGATCACCGTCTGTAATCCATAGCGTCATAAAATGATTTTGATTAAGATATGATTTTGAAAATGTTTTGATACAAGCAAATGATGCCATCACCCAAAGTTTTATCTCTTGACATTATTGGTTATGTCTTCACATTGCCATTCTCTAATATATATCTCGATTTATGCTTTGTACCGTATTGTTTAGCACTTGTTGAGCATTTGGCTCACTCCTTGCTTTACCCTGATATTACAGCTAGCAGTTATGGTTAGATTCAAGCAGACAGCACGTAAGACCTGTGACGCTGATGCGTATGTTCGAGCTCAGGTAGAATAAGAGATAGTTTTGTGTGAGGATTCGATATTAAAATCAGTTATAATAGAAGGTAGTGTTGGGCTATTCCAAACCCTAAACTGTAAGATCTTGAATTTGGTTATGTTTACTATCTTCTAAATATTGTAATAGTTATATTTATTTTATTTGTTAAGTTGGGGGTGTGACAGGTTTTGGTATCAGAGCTACGATTTAGAGTCCCTGGACAGCCCAAATTGGTTATAGGATTTATGTATAGGCTATAGATAATATGCGAGAGAGTAGGTTAAGTAAATTTATTATTAATACTCCTCTTATTGGTTTGTCAGCAAAGGGCGCATTCCTCGGCACCTTCTGGGTCGGACGACACTATTGCTTTCTCCGTGTATGCTGAGTTGAGGCACGAGTTTGACATGCTTCAGGGCAAGTACGACCGAATGATAGACCGACTGAAGAACGTGTACCCGGACAACCGAAACTATGAAGGGAAGCCCAAGGAGCAGATGACTGCGAGACTTGAGACCTTGATTCAGTACGTCAACACTAAGCTTGAGGAGATGCCAGCGCACCGGGACCGCACCAGCCAGTATGTCATCCAGATGGTGGCAGATGAGCTCCAGAGCATTGTGAAGACGCTTCGAGAGGAGAAGACTACCAAGCCCCGTTCTGATGGAGTGGAGCCTTAGTTCTTTCCATTATCTATCCTCCATGTTATTGTACTATCAGATTTCATAGAATTCCCAGTTGTTTCCTTTAAATAAGCATGTTGTTCCTAGAATCAGAATTTGTCCTAATCCTATGTATTATGACCTTTAAATTTCAAATATTATGCACTGTCGTTCCATTTGCTCTCAACTGTTATTTTACGCCTTCATATACATCACCATATCTGCTTAATTTGAAACTTGACCTCATATGTAAATAAGAATGTCATGTGATACCCTCGAATTATTTCATCATTCATATCTGTTTTGACATAACTCTTATTTCAGGATCATGCCCCCCAAAAAGAAGAACCCAACAACGACAACTACCACAGATCCAAATATTCTTCGATTACTGGAAACTTTGCAACAGCAAACCAATGCCATAGCTCAACAACAACTAACTCTTCAACAACGAATTGAAAACCAAGATAACCGTGAACCACACCAACCACCCGAGCCACCTGTACCACCTCGACAAATTGTCACTTTCAAGGCTTTTCAGAATGTGAATCCACCTGCATTTCATGATACCACTGATCCAGTAATAGCTAACACATGGATTAAGGAAATGGAAAGAGCTTTTGAGTTGGTACAGTTAGGAGACGATCAGAAGATGCCATATGCTACTTACTTCTTGAAGGGCGAAGTCATCTATTGGTGGGAATCAGTAAAAGCTGTTGAAGCAACTCAGCAGGTTTCTTGGGAGAGATTTAAGAAGTTATTTCTGGAAAAGTATTACCCTAAGTACATGCAGAATCAGATGGAGCTTAAATTTCTTGAGTTGAAGCAAGGGAACATGACTATACTGGAGTATGAGAAGAAGTTCACTGAGTTTTCAAGGTTTGTGACAAAGTATACCAGCACTGAGGAAGAAAAAGAGAAGAAATTTCAGCAAGGATTGGAGCCTTGGATCAGAGATAGAGTGGCTATGTTTGAGCTTGATACTTATGCGGGAGTAGTACAGAAAGCTGCTCTGATTGAGAATAATGGGATGTAGTCAAGGAAGGAAAGGGATAACAAGAAGAGAAAGGTTTCATTTTATGGAGAAAAGTCTGAAGCCGTAAATTCACAAGATCGGAATGTAAAGAGGATTGGATTCCATAAGGGCGGAAATTTTCAAAAGAAAGGGAATTTGGGCAAAAAGAAAGAATCGAAGGGGAACAACCAAGAAAGCCAAGGACAAGTTGGAGAAAACAGGTTCCAGAGACCGGAATGCAAGAACTATGGAAGAAGGCACCCCGAAGTTTGTAATAAATTGAGCATGACAAGCTATAGGTGTAACCAGAAGGGACATTTGGCAAATGAGTGCAAGATGCCGAAGCCAGGAGTTACATGTTACAAATGTGGAAAGACTGGATACATAGCTAGGGAGTGCAAGACAACCGGACCAGTCAAAGCTCTAATGAATGTGGCAAGTACCAGTGCAAGCGTGCCAGCCGAGGTATTGGCATTACCTCCACCACCTACAACAACTCCGCAAGCAACAGCAAGGACATTCGATCTGAAAATGAAGGACGCTGTTCAGAACTCAGAGGTAATAGCAGGTACACTTTTACTCAATAATGTCAAAGCTAAAGTATTGATTGACTCGGGAGCAACAAGATCTTTCATATCAGAAACTTTTGTTGATAAACTAAAATGTGATAAAATGATTATGAGCGCGGTAGTAAATGTGGTAATTGCGAACCAAGAGAAGATTCTTGTGAATCAATTCTGTCCGAAGTGTGAGATTGATATTTTGGGGTATAAGTTTTCAGCCGACTTGATACTCTTCAAGTTGGGAGAGTTTGATATAATTTTAGGTATGGATTGGTTAGGGAAGAACAACGCCCAGATTAATTGTAAGACCAAGAAAGTGTATTTCAAGACGAAGAGTAGAGATAAGGTAGTATTTAAGGGGCAGAGGCAAGAGCAATTGTTTCTTACAATCGTTTAGGCGAAGAAGCTACTTAGAAAAGGTTGTGAGTCGTTCCTAGCTTATGTAGTGGATTCAGAAATAGGCAGTCCCAGCATAGAAGATATCCCCGTAGTTAACGAGTTCCCAGATGTGTTTCCAGAAGAACTACCGGGCTTACCCCCAGATCGATAAATCGAGTTCGAGATCAACCTTGCTCCAGGCACGGAACCAGTTTCAAAGGCCCCATATAGAATGGCACCAGTAGAAATGAAAGAGTTGGCGAGCCAGCTGCTAGAATTGTTGGATAAGGGAGTGATACGGCCAAGTACGTCACCATGGGGAGCACCTGTTTTGTTTGTAAAGAAGAAAGATGGAAGTATGCGGCTATGTATAGATTATCGGGAGTTGAATAAGGTAACGATCAAGAACCGCTACCCGCTACCAAGAATAGATGACCTATTTGATCAGCTGAAGGGAGCAAAGTGCTTTTCAAAGATTGACTTGAGATCAGGATACCACCAATTAAAGATCAAGGAAGAATATATTCCCAAGACAGCATTCAGAACCAGATATGGACATTATGAATTCCTAGTAATGCCGTTTGGATTGACTAATGCCCCGGCCGCATTTATGGATCTGATGAATCGGGTATTTAAAAAGTATTTGGACAAGTTCGTAGTAGTATTCATTGATGACATCCTTATTTATTCTAAGTCGGAAGAAGAACATAAGCAACACCTCTGGATAGCATTGGAGATACTTCGGCAAGAGAAGTTGTATGCCAAGTTTTCCAAATGTGAGTTTTGGTTAAAGGAAGTTCAATTTTTGGGACATGTCATTGGAAATGAAGGAGTTAAAGTAGATCCGGCAAAGATTGAGGTGATTATGAGTTGGGAGAGGCCAAAGACACCTACGGAAGTGCGAAGTTTTCTAGGATTGGCAGGGTACTATAGAAGGTTTGTCAAGGATTTTTTGAAAATCGCCACGCCATTGACCAAGTTAACCAGGAAGAATCGGAAGTTCGAATGGAGTACAGAATGTGAGGATAGCTTTCAAGAGTTGAAACAGAGATTGGTAACAGCTCCGGTGTTAGTACTACTAGATGACCAAGGAAACTTTGTGATATTCAGTGACGCTTCACATAAGGGATTGGGCTGTGTACTAATGCAACATAATAAGGTGATCGCGTATGCGTCAAGACAGTTAAAACCGCATGAGTTGAAGTACCCGACGCATGACTTGGAACTAGCCGCCATAGTGTTCGCACTTAAGATCTGGAGACATTACCTCTATGGAGAAAAGTATGAAATCTACACAGATCACAAGAGTTTAAAGTACATTTTCACTCAGAAGGAGCTCAATATGAGGCAAAAGAGATGGTTGGAATTGATCAAGGACTACGACTGCTCGATAAATTACCATCCTGGAAAGGCGAATATTGTGGCCGATGCTTTAAGAAGGAAGGAGAGATTAAATATGATGGCAACACCAAAGGAATTGACTGAAGAGATTAAGAAATTTGGATTAGAACTGTGTAATTATGGGGTAGTTGAAGAAGTTTGTCGTGCAATGACTTTTCAGCCAACACTAGTAAAAAGGATAAGGAAATGTCAGGAAGAAGTAATAGAGAAAGAGAAGAATCAGCTAACTGGAGAAGAGATTGGCACTCAAAGGGATGAGCAAGGTATACTAAGGTTTTCCTCAAGAATTTGGATTCCTCATGTACCTGAATTGAAGAATGAGATCCTACAAGAAGCCCACAATTCAAGATTTTCAATCCACCCGGGAAGCACCAAAATGTATCGGGACTTAAAGCAGAACTTTTGGTGGCCAAATATGAAGCGAGACGTGGCAGAATGGGTTGCTAATTGTTATACTTGTCAGAAGGTGAAGGTAGAACATCAACGACCAAGCGGATTAATTCAGCCCCGAAAGATTCCAGAATGGAAATAGGTAAATATTTCTATGGACTTTATAGTGGGACTACCGCGAATGAAATCCGGACATGACGCTATATGGGATGTAGTTGATCGCCTTACGAAGTTAGCGCATTTCCTTCCAATTAATGAGAAGTCGTCATTGGACAAATTAGTTCATCTGTACGTGCGTGAAATTGTACTAAGGCATGGAGTACCCGTATCAATAGTTTCAAACAGAGATCCCCGATTTAACTCGAGATTCTGGAAGTAATTTAAAGAAAGTCTTGCCACGAAGTTGAACATGAGTACGACGTACCACCCACAGACCGATGGTCAGAGCGAAAGGATAATTCAAACAATCGAAGACATGTTGCGCAGTTGTGCAATCAATTTTGCAGGAAGTTGGGACGACCACTTGCCATTGATTGAATTCTCTTACAACAATAGCTATCACTCCAGTATTGGCATGCCACCATACGAAGCTTTGTACGGACGAAAATGTAGATCACCGATAAGTTGGGATGAAGTAGGAGAAGGAAGGATTCTCGGCTCGGAATTGGTACAACAGTTGCATAACACAGTCAAGTTAATTCATAGAAGGTTACTTGCTGCTCAAGATAGACAGAGGAAGTATGCGGATCCAGCGCGTAAGGATGTTCGATTCCAAGTAGGCGAAGCCGTTTTGTTGAAGGTGTCACCAAGAAAAGGGTTATCTAGATTTGGAAAGAAAGGGAAGTTAACACCTAGATATATAGGTCCTTTTGAATTTTTGAGTCAAGTGGGGAAGGTAGCCTACGAGTTAGCCTTACCACCTCAGTATCAGCAGGTGCATAATGTGTTCCATGTGTCGTTGTTTAAGAAGTACAATCCTGACGCCAACCATGTGATAGAATATGAACCTGTAGAAATTCAGGCAGACCTGTCATTTGTGGAGCAACTTGTCAAAATACTCGACTGGCAAGAGAAGAGTCTTAGAAACAAGTCAGTAAAGTTAGTAAAAGTACTTTGGAGGAACCCCAAGGTCGAAGAATCGACTTGGGAGTTAGAGTCTGATATGCGTTCCCGATATCCTCATCTGTTCTCTTAGATTCTGGGGACAGAATCCTTTAAGGGGGAGAGGATATTATGACCGGCATTTTCGTGTAATATTATTTGTGGATTTGGTATAATATTGAAGTCGAAATTAAATATGTTCTATGATTGTACGTTTGTGTTAGTGAGAATTTCTGCATTATAAATTTTTTTTTGTGTAGTAGATGATTTTTTAAAGCAAAATTTTATTTATTTCCTTTATTTTTGATTTATAAGGAATATTCTAAGCCTTGGAGAAATTTTCTTATAAAAGATATTTTGTTCACAAATTTTGAAAGTAATTTTATGAAATCACTAAAAATCCAAGTTATTTTATGGTATAAAATTTATAATTTTTGAACTTTTATTTTATTATATAAAAATAAATCTTTGAAAATTAGTTGCTTAATAATTATCAAATTACATGGTTACCCTTGCATGCAAATTCTCTTCTATTCAACCAAGGGGCAAGGAAGGCATTTCCAACCCCACTCACTTTCATTCTACTAGTCACATTACCATTTTGTCCATGCATGCAAATCTACCTAACTATGATGGAAGGTTATTCTTGTAATTTCTCTCATCCACTCACTTGTGGGCAAATAAAAATCAAGTAAACATGGCAAGCACTCCATTTTCACTCCACCATTTCCACACTCCTCCTCCCTCCCCCTCTCCTCTCGGCCCTCCCCCTCTCCTCTCGGTTTTTCAGCCGAAACCCTACCCCCTCCCCTTTTCTTCATTCCTCATCCAAGCTCCCACCTTCCATACAAGTAAATATTACTTCCTATATCATGATCATATATAATTCAAAGAGTTTTGAGTGAAAAGTTTAAGTTTTAAGTTTGCATGTCAAAGTTTTAGTTGGAACTCAAAGTACAATCTTGATTCTTATGGATTTAAGGTTGTTTTTTAGAGGACTACAAGGAATGGTTAAATGCCAAGTCTTGAGGAAGAGACTCTTGATGTTGAATGGCCATTTCCCTTCCACTTCATTCGGCCATGACCTTGAGGGAGCCGAATGAATGGTTCTTGAGAATATTTTGTTGCCTTGTTTCATTTTTATGTGTTTTGGTGGTGAAAACATAAATTTTGGATCAAAAACTTGATAAAACCCTTTGCATGCTAAGTGATCATCTAGATATAGCTTATGCCAGGCTTGCATGTCGATTTCATGCTAAAATACATTTAGAAAATATGTTGTTTTGGTTTGTAAGACTCGAAGTCATGCATGCATGTAGATTTCTCTTGGAATGTTGGAAGATTTTTATCATTTGGAAATATTTTGTTAGTAAGCATTAATTTCAGTAGGGATAAGGTATTAATCTTGATTAGTGCTCCTTGATATGTGGTAATAATTCATATATATATTTTATAAGAATATATAACTTATTATTTTCAAAAACTTGATGACTTGGAAAATTGTGTAATGTGATTTCCTTTGTTTTGCCATGTTGCACCTTAGGTAAGGATGATCTCCACAAGATTGTTTTGAGTGTAAGGGAGTTAGTTCAGTAGATCACCATAGTTAAGTCCTGGTTTGGGTATTTGAGTTGTTGGTGGTTGAGTTTGTCAAGTAAAAACCTTGGAGAAAGGTTTAGTACCCTGAGGTTT
Organism: Apium graveolens; assembly: GCF_009905375.1. NCBI lineage: Eukaryota > Viridiplantae > Streptophyta > Magnoliopsida > Apiales > Apiaceae > Apium > Apium graveolens. The sequence continues at coordinate 74,992,967 of NC_133651.1, read as the reverse complement.
AGAGTGAGTTTTGACCATGTCATTGTTGTGCATTTTGAGGCCCAAGCCACCAGAAGCTAGAATTAGGAGTATATAAAAGGTTTTAGGTGTTGGTTGGAGGTTTGCAAGTCGTTTGGTTAGGTGCACTAGTGGAATCACAAAATCTGTCCAGCAGGGGACAGTTTTGTTGCAATTTAGAAATAGGAAGTTTTGACCATGTCATGGATAGGCCCTCATTAGGCCCTGTTGGGCCTTAGTTAGAGGAAGTATCAGAGAAGTTTTTCCAACCATATTTCATAGGAATTGAGTAAGAACCATGTGCCACAAGTTAGTTCAAGTCAGGGCGTTTTCTGCCCAGATTAACAGGGGAACCATGGACTTTAAGCTTAGGCCCAAGGAGGCCCTAGCTAGGCCCTTGAGCCACATCAAGTTTGGGAGATGCCTTATGGTCAGAAGAGTCTAGTGTAAAAGTTTTGGACGTAAAATTGTAGTTTAAGGGTGACTAATGCACTCAAGAAACTATAGATGCCATTCTGAAATTTACTCCAGTGAGCACTTTCACTTATCACATAGTTTTAGAACACTTAGGAGTAAGACCTAGGTTGACCACTATGGTTACAAGATAGTATAAAGCCAGTAGAGTAAAAGACCCAAGTGAGGGTCAATAGGTTTTGGAGAGTTTAGTAAAGGCACATTGGGTAAGGAAGCCAAAATTTAGAGACTATGTCTAGTATAGCGACCAAGTGACTTAAGTTGTGAGTCGAGATCATCCAAGCCTAGTATTGCATTATGGTGTATGTGATATTATTTGGTATTAAAATATGATATGTGAGTATATGTGGCTTTGTGTACAATTATATTTATAAGGTGAATATAAATTGTGTGCATATAGGCCTAACTGCCATTTGTGTTTAATTTCAGGTTGTAAATAGGTTAAGTTGGTGAGAATATATTATAATGAGGATTATTATTATTTATGTAGGATCTCGAGACGAGGGTAAACTTGCCATAATGGTCGAGTGAAGCTTCCAGTTGCTCCTACCAGCCTTGACCATACCAGCCTTTCTCAAGGCAAGTGATTCAACCTATCTTTCGTATTCACTACAAATAGTTCATATATATTGATGCGATTATCCTGAGTCATTTTGATATACTTGAACTAAGCATTTCTTAAGTTTATCTTTGAATTATATAGAAATGCCATGAACCCTCAAGTACGTATTGCAAGTAGATCAAAAGTCTTATCATGATAGTATATTAAAGTAATTGGTATGCCATGATAAAATAAAGAATCGTTATAATACTTGATTGATCCTCTTGATTATCATGCTAATGATTCCTAAAGTATTGATATCTCACCCTGATTCTTGAACTCCTATAGATACATTACCTTGATACCTAAAAGCCAGATATCCATCAAAGTTGTTCTTGATTGATTGATATCCCTCTTTCTTATCCCAAAGTTTGACATCCTGACATACCTTAAGCTAATGATCACTTACTTTATACCTTAACACCTCTAGTCTTCTTGTAACCTTTGATGCTCATCTTCTTGATGTTATAATACCTATACCTTGTCTAGAATCCTTGCTTTAAGCCTAGTTTGGCATTACTCTTTCATAATATTCAATAACCTTGCTAAATTTCCTTGTCCAAGTTCTTGTATATGGAAACCTTTCAGTTACCCTAATAGAGTAAAGTCTAGTGTATCATGGCCTTGAGATTTTGTGAACATATTTCTAATATTTCAAAGTTGATCTATAATCCCTTGATAAAAATGTTTACTGTTTAAGAGATTTTATTACCAATCGGCATCAGTTTTTGAAATAATTAAAATGTGGATTTTTTTTTCAATCCCAAAGGGGGATAAATGTTTTCTTTGAATAGTGGATCTGGACTGAGATGCGAGTCCTTCCCACACTTATATTGTAGGCTTAAAAGTTGCCTAGGGATCCCATTAATGTTTTAGAACCCAGCGAGGTTCGGGATTACTTCGCGGCTGATCACCGTCTGTAATCCGTAGCGCCATAAAATGATTTTGATTAAGAAATGATTTTGAAAATGTTTTGATACAAGCAAATGATGCCATCACCCAAAGTTTTATCTCTTGACATTATTGGTTATGTCTTCACATTGCCATTCTCTAATATATATCTCGATTTATGCTTTGTACCGTATTGTTTAGCACTTGTTGAGCATTCGGCTCACTCCTTGCTTTACCCTAATATTACAGCTAGCAGCTATGGTTAGATTCAAGCAGAGATCACGTAAGACCTGTGACGCTGATGCGTATGTTCAAGCTCAGGTAGAATAAGAGATAGTTTTGTGTGAGGATTCGATATTAAAATCAGTTGTAATAGAAGGTAGTGTTGGGTTGTTTCAAACCCTAAACTGTAAGATCTTGGATTTGGTTATGTTTACTTTCTTCTAAATGTTCATGTTTATAACTCTACCCCCACAAGAAAACAAGAAACTTTAAAATGAGCAACTGAAAAATTTAACAAAAAATAACCAGATCCACAATAATACATATAAATTTTTTCACAAAATTATATACGGTAAATTTTAATTGGAATGTTATATATTCACATAAATAATATCAATTAAAATATTTAACCTCATTTCTCACATTATTTTATAATTTTTTTTGTTATAAATTTTATACATATAACACTACTCACTTAATAAATATTTAGTAATATCCTATTAAAAAATTCACTTTTAAATTTTGTAAGCGATTTATAACGTGTACACCCTATGTCTCATTGAATGCTATATATTATTTTTTGACACGTTTTTCAATACTTCTTTAAAGTATAACTTCATATTATTTTTTTTAATTTTTTTTTCTGAATAAAAAATTTATGTTTAAATTTTTACTTAAAAATAAATTATAAAATATATTATAAAACAATGCTTTATAAAAGTATCTTTATAAAAGTTTCGAAACGTACAAAGAGTAGGGTCCCCAAACTAATTCCAAATAACAGTGCAAGAGATAAGGCTTAACTGGACAGAAAGTCAAACTTTCTGTCATGAAATCAATTATCGACAAAAATATACGCTTCAGTTGTAAATATATCAACGACGGCCTAATTAAGTCACGAGTTAAATATTAATTCAGTCACAATAGCCTATTGTCGTTATAGTATAATGTGCCACGATATTGGAAATATTTTAATTTTTTCATATAATATACTACAATACTTAACATATTTTAATTTATGTGCTCATATGTATGTACAAAGGATCATAAATTATTAAAAAATTTACCAAGTATATGTGTTACACATAAACATTTGTGAACAAATTTGACAACTAATTTAGGATAACTAACATTTATCCTCAACAAATTTTTCAATTTTTTTATCAAATAATTGACATTACATATTTTATCAAAAAATGTGACATTTCATATGGCGCATCTTTTGATTTGCGGAAAGTTACTATTTCACATTTAACACATTTATACTCTGAGAAATACTTAAGAAAATATTTGAAATCTCCAGTGTATTTCATTTTTTGAAGGGGTATGATACACATTAGATCACCTAATTAAAATTTAAAATTTTTTGGATCTCACCTAAGTCACTTGGACGAATCTCAAGTTAGGTGACTAGTATATTAAACTCTTTAATAAAGAATAAAATATTCTCATAAATTATAGAAGTACACCGTGTATTTTAATTATAAAATTGTAACTTTTTAGTCAAGTTGGGGAAATTACAAATTTAGTCGTCGTTTATTTATATTTAAAAATAAATATGTATATCTCATTAAGGGAGCATCGAACTCTTTAACAAATTTCTCACTCAATTGCAACATCAAACTGTTTAACAAATTTGAAGATGGTTTTACCGGTTCTTAAAATATTTTATTTTATAAAGAGCATCTCCCTGTTAATTTTATATTTTTTTATCTACTGTCACAAAATGTTACTCCCTTTCCATATTATATATCCAGGGGAGAAAAAATTATCTGGATATTTTTTCGAGTAAAAAATAAAAAAATTTGCTCTGTCACAGTCACTGTCACCATCACATTCATTTGAAGCATTGTAATGTAATGCAAATATTTCAGTAAATGTACATACAATAATCCAATTTTTTTAACAAATAATGTGATGTAACGTTTTGATTTGGGAACACATATATATGCAATATATTTTAATTTGGGAACGCAGATATATACACGTCTGGTCCCTGTCATTAGGAAATTTTAATAATTACACCCCCACACAACAGTATTTGGGAAAGATTTTGAAAAAGAATATCTGTACTCTCTAATATTTTCCATAAATATACATGTAAATGGTCCAACACATCAAAATTGAAGCATGCACATATGCTGATATGCCTCACACTCAATTTAATGCCACATCCACATTCAAGGTAAATTTGATTCCTCTCCCATTTTTATTTTATCTCTAGATTAAATCATGAGTGACATAAATTTAATTTGTATAAGCTCAAGTTAGATACTGATGACTGTGTTATATTTTGATAGTACATATTAGACCCAACACAACGAGCTCAGGATCCAAATGACAAATAAAAAAAGGACGCTCGGACACGTGACAACATCCCCACCATTCAGGTGGCATGGATCCGTAATATTCCAATGATCCGGATCCGGAAACACGTTGGCACATCACAGACATCCACACGTTCCCCAACCCAGAACGCGCCAATGATCCATATTCAAGGTACAAACCCCTGAACCCTAATAAGAAGCCTATAAAAGGCTGAGCAAAAGGTGTTTTGAGGGTTACTGATTCTATTCAGCTACACACCTATACACATACTACTCTTATCTGTATAATTCCAAACATACTCTTCTTCTCCAAAACCCTATCGGATTCTCACGCCGAAAGTGCCGCGGGACGCCACCCCCCTCCTGTTCTGTTTTTCAGGAAGCCTACCTACAACATAACCACTCGTTACTTCCTCCCTGTTCAAAATGGAGGCTCAGTCCGGATAGAAAGGGAAATGAGCTTGGGGTTAGGATTGGAATTATCATTGGTGCTAGAAGGAGGGGTCGAACCTCTGCACGGTTGTGTAGTTGTTTTCAATCTCTCTACACCGCCCAAGAGACTAGGATCATTCTCCCTTGTAAGATTACTGTTGATTTTTTCAGATCTACATTGTACGACACTTACACTTTTAAGGTATCATTAATTGATCTTATTTAGCCATATTTTTCATAATAACTAGGCACATATTGGGTTATAGCTGTGATTACTACACACTTAAAATCTAAACTTACGTATTGTTGCACGAGCACACACTGTATTTTGCTGTGATTCTTACGTATTATTGGAGAGTTATGATTACGAGGAAGAGCAAGGCTGCCATTTATGAAAGAAGGCCCCCCATAACCTGAACCCCATCTCAACTTCTCCAACCAGGAGACTAGAGGCTAACCATAGAAAAGGTAGCTCATAAGTATGCGGAAACTTCGGCGAATCCTTGGGGAAGCATGACCCAGAACAGATCCAAGTTGCGATGAACTTGTGGAAAGAAAAGAATCATCTATAGCCTGAAACCTGTCCTAGGGACCAGGAAGAAGAACACTCCGGAGAGACCCATATTCTTTCTTGGATCGGATCGCCAAGAATATGAAGAGGCCGACCGATGATGCCCGGGATGAAATTAGAAGAGCCTACCTCCGAGACCGGATCTAGAAGGAGGAAGAGACTAAAGCCAAAGCAATCATTGAAAAGAGAATCCAGGAAGAAGAAGCAAAATTATAGAAAAAAGCCCGCATAATTTATGTCTTTTCGGACTCCGAACCTGAAAAGGAATCGAAATAAGAACAGATGGTCCGGGCCCTTCGGGATCTTAAAAGGAAGGTTAGTGTTAGGTAATGAATATAACACAAAGGGGGGGTGAATGTGTTTCAGACAATTTTAGTGACTTTTTATTTTTCTTAGGCTTGGTGAACAAAGCAGATAAAAATGTAACTTGTAAAGATAGTATGGTTTGAATGAAATAATAAGACATGTACAAGAACACACTATCTTTCAAAACTTCACTTAATTTTATATTAAAATCAAGTATGTATTTTGCTACAAATTTCTGAGTTCTTGTTATATTAAGAACTCAGCTTCTCTCTTGAGAGTTACAAGAAATTTCAGATCTATTTGTTACAACTAAAATAAAGCAACCAGTGTTTACTTTATAGAACAGTAAACACTGGTTATTACACAACATAAAATAGCATGTACTGTTAGGGCGAAAATACGCACTAAAATTATACGCAAGTATACGCGTTCACAAGTAGTATAAGATTTAAATCAGATTCGTCCCACATAGACTATTTTTAGTTAACTTAAGATTATGCACCTATGCAACAATGGTATGGCTATCACTCAATGCTAAGACAATAACAAGTTGAGATGTTTATAACTAAGATTAAACTAACATGAAAATTAATTAAGAATAAAAGTGATTGAATTAACTATATGAGACAAACATGGGATTCTGACTTCATTACTACTTCATTCAAAGTCATTGTTCTTAACCTTAGCATGTAATGGAGATGACAACTAATCAGATAACACGAAACTAGTAAACGCCAACTTTCGTGGTACGAATACCCTAATACCAGACATCCACAAAAGAGATAGAAGCTGAATAGACACCAATTATATTGAGACCCTATATGTCTATAGAATTTTACAATATAAAGGTTTAATGAACAAGTTATCTATCGTGATTACATAGGGCAAGTAAGATGATTCAAATTACCTATGAATCATGCATAATAAATACATGAACCTATGTTAGCATGGCAAGTTCTAAATCTCTATATTCACTTTTGCTTCAATAGAGATTAACACGCTATCTTATATGTTAGCTACGCACATAAGACGAATAAGCACAACCAATACTAGGATATCAATCAATCACCACACACCAAGATATTGAACAAATTAACTATAGAAATCCATAACTAAATCCGTTAAAACCCCACGATAATGATTAGTTCATAATCAAACTCATCGTCACCATGAGTTCCAATGAAAACATGATATAAAACAATATAAGAGTACTAGGGTTTAAGACAAATCGAAAATAAGCATACAAAGTATTGACTATATTAAATAATATAAAAGTCTTCTTCTCCGTAGCCGTCTTGTTCTCTCTAGGTCTTCTTATTGCTCTCCCTTCGCTCCTTGATGTTAAAAATATCTTTTTATTTGTTTATATAAGCTTCAGGATCGAACTGGGCTTCAAAATCCCCAAAACGGGCACGCGTTGTTTCTGGAAGTCTGGCGCGGCCGCCCCCCATTCCGGCGCGGGTGCGTCGTGCCACTGGATTTTGGCTCCTTTTCTTGTTTTGACTGCAGACTGAGTTCCGTTCGTCCGATTTTGATGATCCAATAGTCCATGTGAAGCTCTCAAGATCCTCTATAAATTTGGAATAGAATTGACTTCAGATTCTTGGCTTTGATAATCTTGGATAATCTTGGATATTGAACTGGTATGCACTTTGTACTTTGAGTTTTACCTCGAGATCTCCAGTTTGGTATATAGATAATCTTGACATCTCGATAAGTATAATGGCTTATCCAGATCTCTCATTACTCTATAGTTGTTTCGACTTTTAGAGGTCTCTGAGTTCTGTATAAGAGAATTTAGCTTGTCTATATCTCTCATCTTCATGTCTTCACTTTGGCTTATCAATATCTCTGAGTTCTATAGTGGCAAATAGACTTATTGATATCTCAGAAATCTCTAGTGATTTTTTGACTTGTCGATATCTTAGAAATATCTAGTGATATTTTGACTTGTTGATATCTCAGAAATCTCTACTGATATTTTGACTTTTAGATATCTCAGATATCTCTAGTGATATTTTGACTTGTCGATATCTCAGAGATCTTTAGCGATATTTTGACTTATCGATATCTCTAGAGTTCTCTAGTGAAGAAATGACTTATCGATATCTCCAATATTCATGTCTTTAATTTGGAATGTCAATATCTCTGAGTTCTCTAGTAGCTATCCTGACTTCTCTATAAGTCATTATGGAGTTCTCGAATGACTTCTCTATAACACTAAATGCGTGAATTGTAGAGATCTTGACTTAGAACATTTTTCTCAAAACAGATTTATTCAGCTCCAAGCTTCTTCATAATTCTTCTGAGGCATAAGTTTCTTGATCTTTTTCCAGATAGAATTCTTAGGCTTGATACTGTTTACAGAAAAATACTCCAGTTTGCCCTTGAACATTTTTACAGACTTTAAATGTTACAATACAAAATGCAAACTAATATTACAATACAACTTACTTAGGGTTGTCAATTTGACTTAGTCTTGTTATACTGCAGGCATGTCTTGCACAACAATCTCCCCCAATTTGTGACAAGTTTTCTTATCATAAATTCATGAATGTTAACAAGACTAACCCAAAGCTACAATGGAAAATTAGACTAAAAGATAAAAATTGACACAATTGCAACATTTATACATTGGGTGATTTACAGAGTTTAAATATTTACATGCATTAGACAAAGACTATTTTTTCTTCTATTTCTTCTCTAATGAGGTCCTTTAAGTAAACAAGAATTTCAAGTTCCTCTATGATTGGTGTCCTTGTTAGAGCTTCCAAAAGTTTGAGTATGTCTGGTTTTGGATAACCATCTAGCAAATCAATCTTAAATCTTGTGAATTTGCCAGTTTTGATATTTAGAAATTTTCCATCCTTAGAAATTCTGCTCATTCCTTTTGTCTTGAGTTCTTTTGATCTTTTAATATACAATTCAATCTCCTCATAATACTTCCTCTTCCTCTCCTCATATTCAGCTTCATTCCTTACTCTTCTTTCCTCCCTTAAAATCAACCATTCAGCCAAAACATATCTCCATGCTCTTATAGCAGTATCCTTATCCTTTGGTAAATTTATCACTCTCTTGATTTCTGTGGGAGAGAAGGAGTCCATTAAGCTGCAGTGAAGAAATATGAAAGATGGTAGATTTGTAATTTTCTTGAGATATGTTTGGCTTGAGGTGATTGGTATTTTTAGAAAGGTGTTGGCAGTTTGTTTGTATAGGAATTTAGGCTTTGAGGTAGGATGCTGTTCAGTATATGAGTTGTTTGGTTTTGAAGGTTGAGCTTGAGTTATTTGGATTTTTAGGGTTTGTTGATGTGGTCCTAAGCCATCTTGCTTTTTCTTCCTTCTTCTCTCTTCCCCTTTCTTCTTTTCATCATCCTTCTTTTCTTCTTGCATCTTATCCTTGTTGTCAGTTGCTTTTGATGATTGACTTGGATTTGAGCCACAAGGTTTTTGTTTATCATCCTTCTGCTCATCATCATCCTTGTCATTTCTTAAGTTGTATTGAGTGTTTGGCAACATGGTGTCAACATTTACAAGATATCTGTCTAAGATCTGTATCATTTCCTCTTCCCCATGCTTCTTGCTCCTTTTATATTTTAGATCAGACTGCAAAGTCATGATCAGCCTCATATTTGATCTGACACAGTGTTTAGGAATAAGGAGATGTTTGAATTGTTTGGTTGTTGGACAAATGTAGATCACCCCTTTATGTGGATATAGATAGGCTTCAGGAAAAGCTGTTATCTGTGCATTTTGAGCTCATGAAGAAGTTGGGTGTATTCTTGAATAACTGGATTTACTTTGTCAATCATTACATCCAGTTCAGATGCTCTTAAGGTTTTAAGATTTGGAAGAGACACCTGAAGACATCTGTCCACACCACCATCATTGATATTTACAACAATTCTCTTTTCCAAGAAATTATCAATTCTTACAATCACTGCCCTAATGAAGTTAATGTTCTTGGCCAAAGCTTTCTTGTAGATCATGTAATTGTTTTGAAGAGACATTCTTAGTACTGCAAGAAGTTCACTGAATTCCTGGTCTTGATTGGGTCTTTCTACAGCCTTTAGAAGTCTTTCTTTTCCAACATCAACTTGAGCACTTGAAGAGCTTTGACCAATCTGAATAAGCTCTTTAAACTTAGCTTTAGCATCCATGGATTTTTCTAGCCTCAATCTCCCTCTTAGTCTCGGTGACATGCATGAGTAGGGGAGTTGGTAAATCTGGCCTTATTTCTTCAGGTAGAGAGGGCCAAGGTATGTTGAGCTTCCCCATGATGGCCCCCAAAGCAACAAAATTCTGTATTAGGAGATGCTTGTGAGAGTCCACCAGGGTCTGGATATCTGATTGTTGACTCTTGAATAGAGAAGTCAAAGCCTGAACTTTAGCATTAAGAGAGTCATTGGAGGACTGCAAGTTTGAGACTTGTTGTTAAAGAGATTGGATTTGAATATTTGTAGATGTAGAGGCAGGTGGATGAGAGCTTGTGGATGTTGAGGAGCCAAAAGTTGCTTCTACAGCCTATTTGATGCCATCCATAAGCATTGCAGAAGGCTCATATCTGGTCTGGTGAAGCTGGTCCAGCTTGATCTTTGTCATTTAAATTGGTGATTTGTTGTGGGACCACTTCATGAAGAGCAATGAAGGATTATCTCAGATTCTTGACATCTTTTTCCACAGAAGTCAGATCAAGCCTTGCCATTTAATCAGCAAATTGTTTAAATTTAGAGGTGATCTTGACTTGAGATGGTATGATCTCATCCATTTTCTCCTTCACCAGCTTCCTTTTCTTTTCTTCATGACCAGTCATCTTTATTTCTAGAGTTTTACCAAAGAGGTGAAAAGCCTTAAGCTGAGCTTTGTAAACTTCTGTGACTGCATCATAAACATCCTGTGGAGTCAAGGCCTTGGCATTGCTTCCAAGAATAGTGACATATTCATCCCTAAACCTAGCCAAGACTTTATCCATCTCCAAAAAAAATCCTTGGATAGCCATGCATCTACATTCCCATCTTGTTCTGCATCATTTACAATTTTCTCCTTCTGTTTTTCAACTTCTTCATTGTATGTTATCATAATGGCTTGATAGTCCTGATTGCTCATATTTGAAGTAAGTAGATGCTGTGAAGACTGATTTGCACATGAAGGTGCATTTATGATCTCCATAGGGTCTTCAGTAAAAACTGATGAATCCCCCATATTTGTGTTGGTGTCATCAAGGTCTACCCCAGCATGTAGCCTCTCACCAACTAATTGTGGTTTATGGGTGGTGAGCAAGGTTTCTTGAACCAAGTCACTTGATTGGGGCAACAGTTGAGGGTTTGATTCAAGTGTTTCAGTGTAGGAAAAAGAAACATTAGATATAAAATTTTGAAGCTCATGATTAAGTGTTGGTAGCTCCCCCTGAATGAATGAGGGAGCTTCAAGGGATGTGCTCTTCTTGTGTGTGCCATCCTTATTTATCCTACCATACACTTGGACTTGTTCAAGTGTTGGCTGTGCAGACTCTTTACAAGATGCATTAGAGAGAATGCTCTTTTTAATAGAAACACCTTGTTGAGAGGATATTTCTAGAATTTGTTTTAGCCCCATTTGTACAACTGCATCCTTTTGGGAGGATACAGAGGTGGTTTGAGTGGTCAACTTAGGTTTCTTAGCCTTCTTTGTTTTTACAACCAAGGGTGACTCAGTTAGTGTTTGTTCCTCACCACTCTCAGTTATGATTGGTAAAGGTGCCTGCTTTCTCTTATTTTTACTAACCTCACCCTTTTTGGAGGATGAGGTGGTTGGTTTCCTAGCTGCTATAGGTATAGAAGAAAGGGTCTCAGCATTGGAAGGTCCCTGTTGGTGTTCCTGTGTTTGTACATCCAAAGGTTCAGGGACCATTGTTGTACTAGATTGAGCATTAGTCCTCATGCCAGGCATGGGGTAAGGGTAAGTCCTAAACCTCTCCATCATGCATGGAGTGATTTTGAGACTTACAGGTACCTTGTTCTTTGTAACAAGTGATCTAAATAGAATTTTGGATACTTGCTTACAATTGCCTATTTGTGATCTATCTACACCATTTATCAAATGTATGTCATTCACTTTATAGTTCAAATCAGACATAATCAATCTAGGAAAAAAAATTCCTTACCTCTTGCCTTCAATGGCATTATTAGTCTGGTGTTCAGCTCCTCCAGTATGTAGTGTCCTACATTAATCTGTTTGTTGTGAGCCATTGAGTAGACCAACATTTGGAAAACACTAGAGATGTTGTCAAATCCTGACTTCCTGCAAATGAAAGCCCTTATCACTGAATCAAAAAGAAAGGACCATTCTCTCATCAAGTTCTTCTTGTTCATACTTGACATATTGATCTTCTCAGAATAGTTGATGAAGTCCATGAATTCATAAAGTTTATCCTGATTTGGAGCCTCCACCATCTTTTTAGTAGGTATTCCTAGTTCCATATTGACATCATCTTCAAAGATTTCCACATGTTGCCCCTTGATTGTGCAATTTATTACAATTGATACAGCCTCGTTCTCATGCATAATTGTCCTTGTTACTGCTGTGTTCCAGAAATCCCCTAACATATCCAAGTAAAGCACATGATTAGCAGTAAGGGCCCCTACAAAGTAAGCCTCATACAAGAACTTGACAAAACTTTTGAAAGTTTTAGGAGCTTGGTTTGCATCTAAGAATGCAAGGAAGTTAATCTCCTTTGGGATGAAGGGTACAATATTGTTTGTTGCCATTATTATGTGTATGAAGTTTAGTGGGTAAAAAAATTAGTGAGAGAAAGCTTGAAACGAAAGAGAAATCAGTTTTGGATTGAAAAACCTAGGTCACTTAGAGTTCTCGAAGGAGTAAGTATATATATGTATCGAGATGTCTGGGTATTTATAGTAAAAATAGATGATTTATCGAGAACTCAGAAATATACGTTTGGAATTAGTCTATCGAGAAGTCACTTTGAAATAAGCAATGATCTTATCTCTGTCATTTCTCTGTTGGGAACCACGGACTTAGGGTGTTACTACGTTTTACGATAAAGATTACGAAAAGAGGATTACCTTGTTAATGGTTGATTCCACGCTCTTCTATTGTATTCCCAAATTCCCTTGAGCGAAGTGTGGCCTCCGTTTTCTCAAGTTATCCTCTCTTCTTGCTCCTTGGTGGCTACAATATGTTTTCACACAATTCCAAGCAAGAAGAGAATAAGAATATATATAGGCTAAATAGGGACCATGGATAATTAGGTTGGGCCTTCTAATTACATCTTGAGCCTAGCCCAATGTAATTAAATATTAATTCAATCCACTAAAGAATTAATATTTGCACTACCTTTCCTAATACCGTAATTTAATTAATTTGGTTCCAATATTATTTGCTTATTAAATTCCCCATGTTTAAAATATCATATGTCCATTAATTAAATAAATTACTGATAATTTATTTAATTAATATCTTTTATCCTTAATCATCCACTCAACCTTTATTTAATTATGCCAGAATAAATTCTACCTGCAGGGTTTCACATAATTAAATCTTTTTGAGCTTTCAAGGGGACATCATTAACCCGAATATTATCAGGACATGGATTCCTTCAATAAATAATATCCACCATGTATATAATTCCATCACCCAAAATATTATGATATAATTCAAAAGAATTATTTCATATATAAATCAAAGCATGTAAATAATATACACGTGTCAATTACTATTTCCGGATTAAGAACCTAAACATTAATAATAACATAGAATCTTAGTTCTCCTTCTTAATCAGTATTAAGGGAACAATTCTAAATTTGATCCTGTTCAATATACATAAAGTATACTAGTATTATTTATTAGTCAATATAAACTAATCTAAATAATACTACAACCATACCAGTGGATTGTCCAACACCACCTGTGCTGTGAACCTTATTATATTATATAACCGTATTTAACAATCTAATATTCTGTATCCCATTTGATACTAGATTGTTCACAATATATAATATTAGACAACATGTAAACATTCAAATGATTCTCAAATAAACTGGCCAGAAATAAATGTACATACTTCAAATAAATATTTTCAATATACACTAACAATCTCCCACTTACACTCAAAATATTCTATGTGTACATCAGTGTTTATTTAATCCACTATTACATAAAAATCTATGTGTCCATCCATCTGACTCCCATCGCTTCCACATGCTTGTCAAAAACCTTGGTTGGTAAATTCTTTGTGAAAGGATCTGCTCGGTTGTCTTCTGATGATATGTGAGCCACAACTATATCCCCTCGCTTTACGATTCCTCGTATGAGATGATACTTACGTTCAATATGTTTAGCTGCTTTGTGGTCTCGCGGTTCCTTTGAATTTTCCACAGCACCAGTGTTATCACAATACACCGTCAAGCTCCTAGGCAAATTAGGTACCACATCTAAGTCCAAAAGGAAGTTCCTGAACCATACAGCCTCCTTGGCAGCCTCAGAGGCCGCCACGTACTCGGCCTCCATGGTGGAGTCTGCAATGCATTTCTGCTTTACACTCCTCCATATAACGGCTCCACCTCCCAAAGTAAAAACATATCCCGAGGATGATTTCCTCTTATCCCTATCTGATTGGAAATCTGAATCAGTATATCCCATCCCAAAGGAAATAGATCTGAGGCCTTGTAAATTAACATATACTCCTTAGTCCTTCTCAGGTACTTGAGTATAGTTTTTACTGCACTCTAATGTTCCTGACCCGGGTTCGACTGATATCTACTAACCATGCCTACAACAAAGCAGATGTCAGGCCTCGTACATAACATAGCATACATTAAGCTTCCACATGCTGAAGTATAAGGAACTGCTTTCATGTTCTCTATATCCTTATGTGTCGAAGGACACTGCTTCTTTGATAGAGCAACTCCATGCTTAAAAGGTAGAAAACCTTTCTTGGAGTTCTGCATGTTAAAACGAGCTAATACTTCATCAATGTAGGGCTCTTGAGATAAAGCCAACATCCTTTTCTTGCGATCCCTTATAACTTTGATCCCAAGGATGTATGCCGCTTCACCTAAGTCCTTCATGTCAAATTGTTTGAACAACCATGCCATTACTGATGACAACATCTCAACATTGTTTCCAATGAGTAAAATATCATCTACATATAGTACTAGAAAAACCACTGCATTACCTTCACTTCTCTTATACACGCACGATTCGCTTGGACTTTGATCAAATCCATATGACTGGACTGCCTGATCAAAACGAATATTCCTGTCTCTAGAAGCTTGTTTAAGTCCATAAATAGACCTCTTAAGCTTACATACCAGATGCTCTTGGCCTTTCTTAATGAATCCTTTTGGTTGCTGCATATAGATGGTTTCTTCAAGACTTCCATTAAGAAAAGCTGTCTTGACATCCATTTGCCAAATCTCGTAATCGAGATGAGCTGCTATAGATAAAAGAATACCGATTGACTTAAGCATGACTACCGGTGAAAAGTTTTCCTCATAATCGATACCTTCTTTCTGAGTATACCCTTTCGCAACAAGTCTTGCTTTCCAGGCTTTCACCTTTTTATCTAATCCCCTCTTTTTCTTGTAGATCCACTTATATCCAATAGGTTTTATACCTTTGGGTGGTTCCACGAGCTTCCAGACCTGATTAGAATACATTGATTCTATCTCAGATTCCATCGCCTTTTGCCAAAGATCTACATCTTTGTCTTCTGCTGCCTCTTCGTATGTACGGGGATCATCATCATGTTCACCAGAGACCAAGTCTGAAGACTCACCCAAAAACATGAATCTATCAGGCTGTTGAACAACCCTCCCACTACGACGAGGCACTGGTGCGGTATTAGTGACAGGTTGTACATTATGTTGTGGTTGTTCTACTTGTACTACAGCTTTATGGGTCTTATTTGTCCCTCCCACTAGTTCCTCTAAAACAACACTACTCATGGGTTTGTGATTCATTATATATTCCTCCTCTAAGAATCTTGCATTGGTGCTAACAATGACATCCCGATTCTTCGGACTATAAAATAAATATCATTTCGTTCCCATGGGGTAGCCTACAAACAACCTTACTTCTGTACGAGATTCTAACTTAGTCGCGTTCTTGTTCAGCACATGTGCTGGACAACCCCATATTCGAATATGTCTTAGACTCAGTTTATCCCCGGTCCATAATTCTAAGGGGGTTTTAGGAACCGACTTAGAAGGTACTAAGTTCAGAAGATAAGCTGCTATCTCTAAGGCATGTCCCCAAAATGACTTGGGTAAATCCGAATAACTCATCATCGATCTAACACTCTCTAAAAGAGTCCGGTTCCTTCTCTCTGCTACACCGTTCTGCTGGGGTGTGCTTGGTGCAGTTAACTGGGATTCTATCCCATTTTCTGATAAATATTCCCTAAATTCTCCAAGCAAGTATTTGCCACCACGATCTGATCGTAGTGACTTGATACTTTTATTAAGTCTCTTCTCCGTTTTAGCTTTGTACTCTTTGAACTTATCAAAGCACTCAGACTTACGGTGCAACAAATAAATGTACCCATATCTAGAATAATCATCAATGAAAGTGACGAAATATTCATAACCACCTCTTGCTTGGATATTCATGGGTCCACATAAATCAGAGTGAACCAATTCTAACAGTTGTTTGGCTCTATTCCCTTTTGCCTTTAAAGGCCTATTAGTCATTTAACCTTCCAAGCAGGATTGAGAAACTGGAAATGGCTCCACTTCCAATGAGCTTAAAGGCCCGTCTACTACCAGTCTTTGAATCCTCCTCAAGTTAATATGACCTAATCTCAAGTGCCAAAGATATGTTTGGTTAAAACTAGAAGGTTCCTTTCTTTTAGTAGAGTTAGAAGATGTGTTGTTCAATTCCCTAAATTGCAGTTGCAGTGCAGGTTGACTAGGATTAATTATATACAAATTGTATTGCAATGTACCAGAACATATAATTCATTTATTCATCATAATAGAAACATTACAATCCAAACAAACATTATAACCATCCAAAGCAAGTTTAGAAACCGAAATTAAATTCCTTCTAAAAGAAGGTATATAAAGACAATTGTTCAAAACCAAAATCCTATCAGAACCAAAAGATAAATGAATAACTCCTACTATAACTACTGCTACTTTTGTAGCATCTCCCATGAACACGTATATCTCACCATCTCTAAGCATTCTGGATAGTTAGAACCCCTGCATAGAAATACAAACATGATCAGTGGCTCCTGTATCTACACACCAAGTGCTCGTAGATATAGCCGCTATAAATGTTTCTGTAACTAGAGAAAGAGACATACCAGTATTGTTTGTCTTCTTAGGAAGAGGACAATCCTATTTCCAGTGACCTGACTGTTTGCATCTGAAGCACTTTCCCTTAGGCTTTTTCACACCACCCTGAACTCCCACTGCCTTCACAGCATTCTGTGTCTGAGCCTTTTTCTTCTTCTTAATACCTTTCAGCTTAGAGGAAGAACCTTTCTCAGCCACATTCACTTGAACACTCTGCCGAAATAATCCTTCAGCTGCCTGAAGTTCTGTCAGCAGTTCCGCGAGACTATACTGCCTCTTGTTCATGATTCAAGCGGAACTGCTCAAAACTCTTGGACAAGCTCATAAGGATAATGTCAATCTGGGTTTCCCCGTCAAGTTTAGCACCAAGAATCTCTATCTTATTCAGATGCGACATCATCTTGAGAACATGATCCCTTACAGGTGTGCCTTCAGCCATCTGAGTATTCATTAAAGCCTTCATGGCTACTTGCCTAGCAGCCCTATTCTGATCTCCAAAAAGTTCCTTGAGATTAAAGAGCATATCCGAAGCAGTGGCCATAGACTGATGCTGATGCTGCAAAACACCCGACATTGCTTCCAGAATGTAACATCGCGACATCTCATCAGCCTTAATCCACCGTTTATAATACTCTTTCTCATCTTCAGGAGCATCAGCAGCAGGTTCAGGCTTGGGTTCATAAGTGCAAAAATTGTACTCCTCAGCAGTCAACACAATGTCCAAATTTCGTTTCCATTCAATATAGTTAGGTCCGGTAAGTTTGTTATCCTTAAGTATGGTGAATAGTGGATTAAAACCCATTTTATCCTGATAATCATACATAAAAACATCACATAAATAAGGGTGCATTAATTATTAAGATCTATTGATTCCTCTAACAATTATTAAAATTTAATGCACTAACATATAAACACCATAAGCTTCTGGTACGCCACGATGTGTGACATGTATACCACCTAATTTTGTTTAAATGTTACTTCGGTCCTATTACTAAACAATATGCCACATTGGGGTGGACTATATTATTTTTCATAGCTATGTGTATACCATCATCAAATCTTAAATTATTTGAAATCTATGGAACTTGGTACGCCACGATGGGTGGCGTGTATACCTTCCAATTATTCGTAATTTTGCCTTGAATAGAATACTTCAATTCAATATTCATCAATGGTTTGATTTCCAAGTAGTGGAGGAGTCACATCGGTCTCGCTTAAAACCCACAGCCTTACAAGTTCGATGAACCCGTTTTTGACAAAATCGCCCCAAATCAGAAATAAAGAAAATCCGTATTTATTCCTTTCAAAATTTATTAATTTAAGAAGTTTGTTCTAGTAATTTCTATAACATTCTAGACACCATAAATTACATGCCACGATGGGTGACGTATATATAATTTATATTCGTCTTTATGTTAAATTACCTACAACCAATAATGGAGACCATGGGATTTAATTTCATATTAATTCCCTCTCCCACTTAGAATTTTTTTTATTAAAATTGAGGAATTTTAAAATTAAATGGGGCCCTATGTTGTTATAATTATGTCTAATCATGCATTCAAAATACACACATAATTTTAGCAACATATAACATTTAATTAAAGCAATAAATAAAATTTATGTCCATGTCGTCCTAATTAAGTTAAACATGCAATTTTAAAAGAATTACACACATAATTAACGACACGCATAATCAATAAATTAAAGCAATAATTAAAATTTAATGGAAAAAATTAAAATAAATTTTCCACTATTATGGCCCTTGAAAAAAAAATCCAGCTCTCAAAAAAAAATATGCCCCAAGCGCGCCCCGACGCCCCCAGCAGCCCCAGCAGTCCCAGCTGCCGCAGAAGCCCCAGCAGTCCCAGCTGCCGCAGCGGCCCTAGCAACCCCAGCAGCCCCAGCAGTGCCAGCTGCCGCAGCAGCCCCAGCAGCCGCAGCGGCCCCAGCAGCCGCAGCAGCCCCAGCAGTCCCCGCTGCCGCAGCAGCCCCAGCAGTCCCAGCTGCCGCAGCGACCGCAGCGCGCGCGCGCCTGTTGCTTTTCTGTGAGTTGTATTTTGATTTTGTTCGATACAAACATCAACAACAGCCCCTTGTAATCGCACAGCGGAACAAAAAACTACCGACATTGATTTTCGATCGTACATATCTATTACAAAATACCCGGAACAATTATAAAAAAAAATAGATCTAATACAAAACTAATTTTGTAAAATCTATTCTAACACGATCAACCCTCGTGTAAATTACAACCACGATTAAACCACGTGGAAACCAAAACAAAAATTAACCACTATTAAACCACGTGGGATCCAAACACATAATTAAAATATACATGGCCATAATAGTGGATTAACAACCTGCATCAAAACCAATACAAGCAAAACACTATATACACGCATATATAATTACGACATGGACATTATATCATAAAACGTAGAACCCATTACCAGGCTCTTGATACCAATTGTTGGGAACCACGGACTTAGGGTGTTACTACGTTTTACGATAAAGATTACGAAAAGAGGATTACCATGTTAATGGTTGATTCCACGCTCTTCTATTGTATTCCCAAATTCCCTTGAGCGAAGTGTGGCCTCCGTCTTCTCAAGTTTCCTCTCTTCTTGCTCCTTGCTGGCTACAATATGTTTTCACATAATTCCAAGCAAGAAGAGAATAAGAATATATATAGGCTACAATAGGGACCATGGATAATTAGGTTGGGCCTTCTAATTACATATTGAGCCTAGCCCAATGTTACTAAATATTAATTCAATCCACTAAAGAATTAATATTTGCACTACCTTTCCTAATACCGTAATTTAATTAATTCGGTTCCAATATTATTTGCCTATTAAATTCCCCAAGTTTAAAATATCATATGTCCATTAATTAAATAAATTACTGATAATTTATTTAATTAATATCTTTTATCCTTGATCATCCACTCAACCTTTATTTAATTATGCCAGAATAAATTCCACCTGCAGGGTTTCACATAATTAAATCTTTTTGAGCTTTCAAGGGGACATCATTAACCCGAATATTATCAGGACATGGATTCCTTCAATAAATAATATCCACCATGTATATAATTCCATCACCCAAAATATAATGATATAATTCAAAAGAATTATTTCATATATAAATCAAAGCATGTAAATAATATACACGTGTCAATTACTATTTCCGGATTAAGAACCTAAGCATTAATAATAACATAGAATCTTAGCTCTCCTTCTTAATCAGTATTAAGGGAACAATTCTAAATTTGATCCTGTTCAATATACACAAAGTATACTAGTATTATTTATTAGTCAATATAAACTAATCTAAATAATACTACAGCCATACTAGTGGATTGTCCAACACCACATGTGCTGTGAACCTTATTATATTATATAACCGTATTTAACAATCTAATATTCTGTATCCCATTTGATACTAGATTGTTCACAATATATAATATTAGACAACATATACACATTCAAATGATTCTCAAATAAACTGGCCAGAAATAAATGTACATACTTCAAATAAATATTTTCAGTATACACTAACATTCTCTTGGCGCGATACATGCAAAACATATCGATAAGTCATTTTATTTATTCTTTTAAAAAACTAAAAGTAAGTTTATCGAGATGTCAAATAAATACCCAGTTTTTCGAAAATGGACTGAATTTGATTCCAATTTTTATTTGAATAAATCAAAGTAAAATCAGAATAATTTTGCCAAAAGTATTTATTCAAAATAATTTATTGGATTAAATTACTTTAGTTATGAGTTATTTATAAGTCTAGAAATTATACTTGTACAGACCTCTGTAAGTTATCAATTGTAGAGAACTATACAATCAATAAGTCATAATAAAGTTTATCGAGAATTCACTCGAGAAGTCAGTAAATTGACTTATCGAGAAGTCACTCGAGAAGTTTAAAAATGACTTGTCGTTGTCTAACTAACTTATCGAGAACTCAGTTCCTATATACTTTTGATCACTTTGATTCTGCCTTGTGTTAATTTTACATATTAAAGATATAAATTAACAGCAGGACAATTTTCTTAGAATTTGAAAAATTCCAAGCTGAATTTTCATTTTTGAAAAATAAATATGGAGAGATTTCTGAGATATTTATAATTCATATTTCAGTTAAATTCCAATTAAATCAAATTAATTTTTATTTACTCAAAATTAGTCTGCTGCAACACATTAGCAAAGTTCTTGCCTTAAGATGAAAAATTAAGCATTCCAATTTCACCTACAAGTCTAGTAAAAGTTGCTTCATCCAAAGGTTTAGTAAAAATGTCAGCAAATTATTCTTCTGTTCGAATAAAATGAGCTCAATGGTACCATTGTAGGATGTTCTCTAATAAAATGGTACCTTACATCAATGTGCTTTGTTCTAAAATGATTAACTGGATTAGCCACTATAGATATAGCACTAGTATTGTCACACATAATTGGAATTTTGTGTAACACTATGCCATAATCCATTAGTTGATTTCTAATCCAATGCACTTGAGCACAACAACTTCTCACAACTATGTATTCAGCCTCTGCTGTAGAAGTTGACATAAATTGTTGTTTCTTGCTATACCAGGATAAAAGTCTTTGTCCAAGAAATTGACAGCTTCCACTAGTACTCTTTCTGTCATATAACGACTCGTATATTTTTATACTGTTTAAAAGTGTAATTATTAAATAATTACATAAATAAAGTATGTGTATGGGTTCAGTCAGCTGGATATTATTTTTGTTAATATTTTAATTAATTATGTGCGATTATTGGTGTTCGAGAATCATTTGTTTATTTAGTTATGACGCTGTGTTGATTGTTTTATAGTTAAAGGTGATGTTACTCAAAATTTATTTTCACAAATATTTGGATTGTCTTTAAAATTATCTTGATCGCTTTACCATTTAATTTATTATTTTTAGGAGTTTATAAAATTGAGAACTTAATATTTTATTGATTATTTAGCCATATATGATTTTCTGATTTGCAATTATGGTTAAATCCGTATTTAGTTCCAAAGTTCCTCAAAAATTATGAAACTTGTATTTATTTAAGTTTGGAATATTCCGAGAATTTTAAAATTATTTTGGTAATTTTCGGAATAAATATCATCTGCGTGTTATTTTGGTTATTCGTCAAAAACGGGTATCAATCGTGTTTCAAAAATTTATTTTAAAATTTTGAAAATTCAATTTTTATTAACTTTTAATTTTTTGTGATATTTTATAAAATATTTTGTCAATGTTCGGGTTTTAATTACCCGTGACTTGCTCATTAAAACTAAAATGCGGGTTAGACGTACATTAGTCTCGGGTTTACGCAGTGATTAGTTAAATAATAAGCGAAGGGGGGGCAGATTTAATGGGTTCAACCCGTTTTCTTCTCCCGGTATTAGTTCAATCCCTAATTTATCATTCTCCTCCATGTTCATCTCTCTCGTTTAATCTCTCCCTCCGCTCTCTTCCTCTCTTGCTCTCAAATCTCTCCTGTTTTTCTCTCTCCCCGTCTCTTTTTCCTCCCATCTCTCCGTGCTTCCTTCTCCCTCTCCTCACCCCTTTCCTTCCTCTGTTTTTCGCCGCCGTCCCACCGTCGCCGATTCCTACCGCCACCAGTAAATCCTCTACCTACCTCTTGGTTTTCGCCTCTGTTTTCCATTCTTGTTCTCCCTGTTTCGTTTCTTCCATTTCCCTTGCCCTGTTCATGTGTTTTGTGCTTAACTTTGTGCAGCCGTGTGTGTATATATGTGTTTTTAGCGTGAATGAATGTGTGTGTATGTTTTGGGGTTGTTTGGCTGAGGTTGGTTGTGTATTACTGTGCAGTTGGTTGTACAGTTGGTTATGTGATCTGTGGCTTCGACTTTACATTTTCTGTTATGCATTTTATTTACTATGTATGCAGGAAAATTATATGAGTATTATTCGTGAAATAAAAGCTTTTAGTTGCGTAAATTATTAATCGGTAGAATTTATTTGGAAACCTGTATTATAAGGGTACCGATAAATTTTGCCGCCGTCGACGATTAGTTTATAAAACAAGTCGACGGTGGACGGTGATGACGTTGTTCTGAGTCCTATAATTTAAAATATAAAATACGATTTAAAATGCGAATTGCAAATAAAACTATAAAATGTGATTAAAATTATAAAACAGGACTAATAATTAATAATTGTATTTAATTGGTAATTGAGAATTTTGGACTGATATTGATGGCTGAAATCGGTGCTTTAGTTTGAATTGTGATTGATTGTAGTTGTGTTTGTTTGGACGTCGGGATGTTCGATGGGTTATCCGATAATCAAAGGAGGTGCTGCCCGATTTCCAAGAAAATTTAATTACGTGAACCCTAATTGATACGTGTATTATTATGTGAAGTATTACGAGTCGGATTTTGTTAGTGTTGGGTATATGGTTAGCAAGGATATGTCAAGCATAATCGAAGGTCTAAGTTAGGGTCTTTCGACTTTGTAGGTGCTAGACGAAAAGCCTAAGAGTTGGCGTTGGATAGCCTAGTGGACAATCGACAAGTTCCGTAAGGTTCCAATCGAAGGACCTAAGTGTTGGAGTCGAATCCAGGGTAATCTAGTGGTTAGACGTTAAAGTCTGAGCATCCGTGTCGACTCAAGGTCAATCAATAATATTTGTAAAGCTCTGCAAGGCAAGTACCCCTAACCATTCTTTTATGGTTCAGTATATATGAATAGTTGTTGTTTTATTCTCGTAATGGAACATAAACGTTTTAAGTTACGTATCCCCTTTGTTTGAAAAAGTTGTTAAATATGTGTCTTTGGGGAAAAGTAACTTCTGAAAATACCTATCTCTAAAGTGTGATTAAAAATGGAAAAGAGGTTTTGAGTAGTGTGCTGTGACAGAATTGATTTTAACAAGGGATAGGTAAAAGTGATTTTGAAACTGGATAAAACGAATCAGATATTGGATAACGTTGTGTACGTGGCTAATTCGATTGCGCGCATTACATAACCGATTAGTCCAGTATAGTTAATCAGAGACCTAGCTAGTCTCTGCGGATCCGGTGATTTTGTGTGAAAGCCCGATCAGTTTTCCTAGACATTTTGTGTGATAGCCCGACCAACTATCCTAGATAATTCGTGCGGAGGCCTGATCAGCCATCCCTAGATAACATCCAATATATATCTGATTTTGATTTAGTGGTTCCCGTAACGGAACAAATGGTTTTGGGTCCCCGTAACGGGACAAGTGGTTTTATGGTTCCTATAATGGAACAGAAGGTTTGAAAATGAAAATAGCATACTAAAATTTAACTCTGGTATTTATACGCAACACACGACTGTTGATTTTGGTTTTATAGAGCATGCTAGTTTTGATATCCAGTTCACACATGTTTTACTTGTTTTCTAGCAAGTTATAATTTTTGTTCCTATAATTGTTTATCATAAACTGTTTCTGATTACTATTCATATAGTGGTACTGCTGAGCAATTGATTGCTCACCCTTGCAAAATGTTTTATATATATATATTGCAGATGCCTAGGAGATTCTTCGGTGATAGTCGGGCAGAGTTCCAGATCCTTTTGTGTCGAACTCCTCTGAGATAGTTGTGCTAGACCAAGGGTGGTCTGTTGAGTTGCTGTGTTAAGTTAGCTGCGTCTAGATGATTGTTGTAAGTTTGAGTTGTGTTAGTCGAGTAACCTGAGTCATACTTAAACCTGGAAAAGGTCTTGGTAAAGGGGTCGTAGTTATGTTTTAGATTGATTTATAATTGTTATTACTGTTTGTTGATGACGTCAACTCCTGACCCTGGGGTTGAGGCCGTCACAGTTGGTATCAGAGCTACAGGTTTGAGTCCCTGATTTAGGTTAGAAATAGAGTCAAAAGAGTGTAAGAAGGTTTATTCTTTATAGATATGAGTCAGCAACTCAACCAGAGGAGTGAGTCTGTAAGTTTAGTCAAGGATTCGAAGGCGTAATCCTGATGTCTGTTGAGGATTGGCTGCAACTGCCCTAGATTTTAGTAAGTCTCCCTTATATATAGGTATCATTGGCAATGTCTAGTTGAGGTTTCTAGTTTCTTTTCTTGAGTGAGTGAATCTGATCGTGAAAGTTCTTGTGGAAGGGTAATAGTCAACGGCTGCCATGACAGTCGAGTCTTATAGTGAATATGGATTAGTACTGAGGTTTATACCTTGAGCCCTTATATTTCTTTCCTCGGAGGTTCTATCGGTTGATTGGGGCATACAATACATATGATGTGACTATTTGTCTCTATGACAAAGGGTCTGGTGGGACGCCACTGAATTATGTGTTGTAAACTATATGGTACTAAGATTGGCTATCTTACGTACTTGTATGGTTGCTCCCAGTCATATCCGCATTTCCTTCAGGTTTCTTTTAGAATGAATTATCCTGATCTCGAAATTTTATTTGGTATTTTATGATAATGAATTTCCTTTGGTAACCACTGTGATTAGATCGTCCTAGTCGTGGGAAGTAAACAAAGAGTCTGTATCCAGTTGCTATTTTGGAATGATGGCAACAATAAGGATTTATGATCCATTGGAAAGGATTGTTGTATTAGAAAAGTTAATTCAGTGATTGTCGAGCCCATGGAAAATGATAGGGAACTACCTTTAGAAGAGTGGTTGGCTGAAACTTGGACTAGTAGGCCTCGCAAAGGTTCTTAAGTTGACCTAGTTTTCGAGGTTGCATGTTGGTAATTGTAGCTGAAATAGCCAACCTCGTTTTATTAGATGGTTGGTGTATTTGTTAGTGGTGTGGTTGGTATGGATGGGTTGATAGGGTTGTTGGTTGATTGTTGTTGTCGGCTTGAGTCCGACTGGTAGTCAATAATGTAGCGGAAATGCCGTCCAAATTTTTGGAAAGTAACCTACTTTTAAAGATACAACGTATACTATGATGTGTTACTGATGTTTCTGTTGATACTCTAATTAATCAATTAAAAGAGAGGATTCGTGCTTCGTTATTAAAGGTTGCAGCTTTAGAAAAGCTGATTCCATGGAAGATGGATCAATTGTAAGAGATAAGAAATCGCCTTGGGAAGGATGATTGATTGAAGTTCAAACTAGTGCGGTAGCCAAGCCTGTGATTCTTAAGATTAACTTGAGTTATCAGTTTACCCTTTTATGGGGTTATGCCTAGTATAACCCGTCTAGCCTTGCGGTATAGGAAACCTGTTAGTGTTGTAACTTAATAGTGCTAGAAGGGTGCTTGGTGGTTGTATTGAGAGGGCATATCATAATGTTTAGTACCTTTATATTCCAGTTTTCTGCGCTGTTGTTGATTTTGCTACTGTTATCATTGCTAATGTTGCTAGTGTTGTTAATCTAGATATCTTTTACAAATGGATCCTAAGAATAAAAACATGGGTGCTTTGATTGGGAAGCATTTTCCTGACATAAGTGCACCGTTTGAACGGTGACATTTTGATATACAATCTTGTTATGATTTTGAATAAATTCCCTGTTATATTTCAGGAAAATGTCACCCAAGAAAGCTACCCAGTCTAAAGAAGATAGTAGTTGTTTGGCGGAGGGTCCAGTTATAAATGAAATTCTAGATTTGTTGCGCCAGCAACAGCAACAACAGTTGCAGTTAATTCAACAGGTTCAGCAGCAACAACATCAACAAGGAGAGCTAAACCAAATTACCCGTTTCAAATCCTTTCAGTCTGTTAAACCCCCAGAATTCAAGGGTGAAGTAAATCTTGTTGTTGCCAGGAATTGGCTAAAGGAAATGGAAAAGGCATTTACCCTCTTGCAAGTAAATGATGATCTTAAGACTGATTATGCGAGTTACTTTCTCAAGAATGAAGCAAATTATTGGTGGGAGTCAACTCGAGCGTTGGAAGGAGAAGGCCCTGTTTCTTGGACAAGATTTACAGAATTATTCTTGAAGAAGTATTTTCCCGATGGTTTAAGGAATCAGTTGTAAGTTGAGTTTCTGGAACTGAAACAAGGTGAAAGAAGTGTGTTGGAGTACGAGGCCAAGTTTACAGAATTGGCCTGATTAGTACCTGAGTATGTAAGTACGGAGATTCAGAAAGCAAGGAGGTTTCAGCAAGGGTTGAAGCCTGATATTCGCAGAGGAGTCGTGGCATTGCTACTTAAGACATACTCCTCTATGGTTCAGGCCGCCCTGGTAGTGGAAAGTGATCCGAAGCTGGTTGTTAAGGAAGAAAGTGATAAGAAAAGGAAGTCGGAAGGTGTTATGAATAAGGCAGACCAAGGAGGATCCAGTCAGGAGTTTGAGAATCGGTTTGGCCAAAACAAGAATAAGGGATTCCGGAGACAGAGTTTATTTCAGGCTAGGTCAAATGCTACTTCAATTGCTTCCACTTCAGCTCCATCAGTCAAGTCAGTAGTGGATTGTAAGTCCCGCGATAGGAGACATAGTGGTTCATGCAAAAAGAATGTGCAATGTTTCAAGTGTGGACATAAGGGTCATTATGCATCGGAATGTAATCCAGAAAATCCAGGAGTTACGTGTTATAATTGTGGAAAAGTGGGGCATATTGCAAGGAGTTGTAGAACGGTTACTCAAGATACTATATTTCAAGGGCCAACATCCAGCATAGCTAGAGGCAGAAATTTTAAAAGGACTAAAAGATCGAGCATTTAGAATTCGGATGTAGTTGCACCTGATTTAACACCCTTCGAGCTAGTAAAGTTTGATGTGATTTTAGGATTGGACTGGTTGTCCTATGGTAAGGTAATGAGTGGTTTTTAGAGGAAGCGAATTGTAAGTGTATAGAAGCAATATAAGAAGTTCTTTCAATCATGCGAGAAAAGAAGAAATAAGTTAGGGATAGTATTGGAAAAAGAAAAGGGACGGAATTACAAGATTGTGTACCGATTATCGGAAGTTTCTCAAAGCGATGAATAAGAATAAATAACTTATGTCAGGAATTGATTACTTATGTAACTTAGTTTAAGGAATGTGTAATTTCTCGGGAATTTACTCGAGATCCAGCCTGAGAACATGTCAAATAATGCGGTGTAAACGAGTTATGAGCGTTGCAAATTTGATGATATCATGTGAAGTAACCTCTGTATGAGTCGTCTCCAAGAATTTAAAGAACATAGTCTATGAGGAGTGGTTGGACAAGCAAATTGTATTTATTGATAACATCCTCAACTATCTAAAGAATGAGAAAGTCGGTATAGAGCGCTTAAGGACTTTCCTATGAAGATTAGAAAGACGGGTTTGCATCGAAAGAGTATGGATGTAAAAACAGGATCGTGGGTATTGACAACAGTTCACTTTGAATGAAATTGGTGAGGTTTAGTTAGAAGGGGCAAGTTGAGCCCTAAATATATGTACCTGTTGGAGGTATCGAGTAAGATAGATGAAGTGCTCATGAGTTAGCATTGTCATTACAGTTGCAGACATTTATAATATGTTCTGCATGTTATTGTTTAAGCGATATGTTCTTGATTCGAACCGAATCGTTGAGTAGGAGCCAATGGGCTATTGTCCAAATTGTTCTGTATGGAATGATCGACCTATAACCTAGATCGTTATGAGTGAGTCCTTAGGAATGAGTATATATCCTTAGGGAATGTGCTTTGAATGAATCCTCGAGTAGGAGAGTCTACTTGGGAGTTAGAGTTAGATATGCTTCACAAATATCCTCACTTGTTTGGTTAAAATTCAGATTCTGAGGACATAATCTTTTTAAGGGGGGAGATTATAACGACTCGTATATTTTTATACTGTTTAAATGTGTAATTATTAAATAATTACATAAATAAAGTATGTGTATGGGTTCAGCCAGCTGGATATTATTTTTGTTAATATTTTAATTAATTATGTGCGATTATTGGTGTTCGAGAATCATTTGTTTATTTAGTTATGACGCTGTGTTGATTGTTTTATAGTTTAAGGTGATGTTACTCAAAATTTATTTTCATAAATATTTGGATTGTCTTTAAAATTATCTTGATCACTTTACCATTTTATTTATTATTTTTAGGAGTTTATAAAATTGAGAAATCAATATTTTATAGATTATTTAGCCATATATGATTTTCTGATTTGCAATTATGGCTAAATCTGTATTTAATTCCAAAGTTCCTCAAAAATTATGAAACTCGTATTTATTTAAGTTTTGAATATTCCGAGAATTTTAAAATTATTTTGGTAATTTTCGGGATAAATATCATCTGCGTGTTATTTCGGTTATACGTAAAAATCGGGTATCAATCGTGTTTCAAAAATTTATTTTAAAATTTTGAAAATTCAATTTTTATTAACTTTTAATTTTTGTGATATTTTATAAAATATTTTGTCAATGTTCGGGTTTTAATTACCCGTGACTTGCTCATTAAAACTAAAATGCAGGTTAGACGTACATTAGTCTCGGGTTTATGCAGTGATTTGTTAAATAATAAGCGAATGGAGGGGGGCAGATTTAATGGGTTCAACCCATTTTCTTCTCCCGGTATTAGTTCAATCCCTAATTTATCATTATCCTCCCTGTTCATCTCTCTCATTTAATCTCTCCCTCCGCTCTCTTCCTCTCTTGCTCTCAAATCTCTCATGTTTTTCTCTCTCTCCCCGTCTCTTTTTCCTCCCATCTCTCTGCGCTTCCTTCTCCCTCTCCTCACCCCTTTCCTTCCTCTGTTTTTCACCGCCGTCCCACCGTCGCCGATTCCTACCACCACCAGTAAATCCTCCACTTACCTCTTGGTTTTCCCTCTGTTTTCCATTCTTTTTCTCCCTGTTTCATTTCTTCCCTTTCCCTTGCCCTGTTCGTGTGTTTTGTGCTTAACTTTGCACAGTCGTGAGTGTATATGTGTGTTTTTAGTGTGTGTGAATGTGTGTGTGTGTTTTGGGGTTGTTTGGCTGAGGTTGGTTGTGTATTACTGTGCAATTGGTTGTGCAGTTGGTTATGTGATCTGTGGCTTCGACTTTACATTTTATGTTATGCATTTTATTTACTATGCATGCAGGAAAATTATTTGAGTATTATTCGTGAAATAAAAGCTTTTAGTTGCGGAAATTATTAATCGGTAGAATTTATTTGGAAACCCGTATTATTAGGGTACCGATAAATTTTTCCGCCGTTGACGATGAGTTTATAAAACGAGTCGATGGTGGACGGTGATGACGTTGTTCTGAGTCCTATAATTTAAAATACAAAATACGATTTAAAATGCGAATTGCAAATAAAACTATAAAATGTGATTAAAATTATAAAACGGGACTAATAATTAATAATTGTATTTAATTGGTAATTGAGAATTTTGGACTGATATTGATGGCTGAAATCGGTGGTTTGGTTTGGATTGTGATTGATTGTAGTTGTGTTTGTTTGGACGTCGGGATGTTCGACGTGTTAGCCGATAATCAAAGGAGGTGCTGCCCGATTTTCGAGAAAATTTAATTACGAAAATACAGGGTCGTACCCAATGACTATCGGGACGTCGATCGGTTATATGTACGTACCTTATACGAAATCTGATTATGTATTGTGATATAATACTTTACAAAAATCGATAACCCTATTTTCATAACAGGATAAATATATCTATTTTCTGAAAACGAACCGACTTTCGATGACGTGAACCCTAATTGATACGTGTATTATTATGTGAAGTATTACGAGTCGGATTTTGTTAATGTTGGGTATATGGTTAGCGAGGATATGACAAGCATAATCGAAGGTCTAAGTTAGGGTGTTTCGACTTTATAGGTGCTAGACGGAAAGCCCAAGAGTTGGCGTTGGATAGCCTAGTGGACAATCGATAAGTTCAGTAAGGTTCCAATCGAAGGACCTAAGTGTTGGAGTCGAATCCAGGGTAATCTAGTGGTTAGACGTTAAAGTCTGAGCGTCCGTGTCGGCTCAAGGTCAATCAATAATATTTGTAAAGCTCTGCAAGGCAAGTACCCCTGACCATTCTTTTATGGTTCAGTATATATGAATAGATGTTGTTTTATTCTCGTAATGGAACAGAAACGTTTTAATTTACGTATCCCCTTTGTTTGAAAATGTTGTTAAATATGTTTCTTTGGGGAAAAGTAACTTCTGAAAATACCTATCTCTAAAGTGTGATTAAAAATGGAAAAGAGGTTTTGAGTAGTGTGTTGTGACATAATTGATTTTAACAAGGGATAGGTAAAAGTGATTTTGAAACTGGATAAAACGAATCAGATATTGGATAACTTTGCGTAAGTGGCTAATTCGGTTGCGCGCATTACATAGCCGATTAGTTCAGCATAGTTAATCAGAGACCTATCTAGTCTCTGCGGATCCGGTGATTTTGTGTGAAAGCCCGATCAGCTTTCCTAGACATTTTGTGTGATAGCCCGACCAACTATCCTAGATAATTCGTGCGGAGGCCTGATCAGCCATCCCTAGATAACATCCAATATATATCTGATTTTGATTTAGTGGTTCCCGTAACGGAACAAATAGTTTTGGGTCCCCGTAACGGGACAAGTGGTTTTATGGTTCCTATAATGGAACAGAAGGTTTGAAAATGAAAATAGCATGCTAAAATTTAACTCTGATATTTATACACAACACACGACTGTTGATTTTGGTTTTACAGAGTATGCTAGTTTTGATATCCAGTTCACACATGTTTTACTTGTTTTCTAGCAAGTTATAATTTTTGTTCCTATAATTGTTTATCATAAACTGTTTCTGATTACTATTCATATAGTGGTACTGCTGAGCAATTGATTGCTCACCCTTGCAAAATGTTTTATATGTATATTGCAGATGCCTAGGAGATTCTTCGGTGAAAGTCGGGTAGAGTTCCAGATCTTTTCATGTCGGACTCCTCTGAGATGGTTGTGCTAGACCAAGGGTGGTCTGTTGAGTTGTTGTGTTAAGTTAGCTGTGTCGAGATGATTGTTGTAAGTTTGAGTTATGTTAGTTGAGTAACTTGAGTCATACTTAAACCTGGAAAAGGTCTTGGTAAAGGGGTCGTAGTTATGTTTTAGATTGATTTATAATTGTTATTACTGTTTGTTGATGACGTCAACTCCTGACCCCGGGGTTGAGGCCGTCACATGTCAACCCTGCATCCAGCAAAATCTGCATCTGTGTAGCAAACAGCTTCAAAACCACTTCCCTTAAGATACCATAATCCAAAGTTTGGTGTCCCCTTCAAGTATCTGAAAATCCTTTTCACAACCATTAAATGTGATTCTTTTGGATTGGCTTGAAATCTTGCACACGGACATGTAGCAAACATGATGTCTAGTCTACTTGCAGCTAAGTAAAGCAAATGATCCAATCATCCCTCTATTGCTTGAAATATCTAAACTTTTGCCCTTTTCATCTTTATCCAACTTTGTTGCTATAGACATAGGTGTAGATGCAGGTGAACAATTAACCACTCCAAACTTTTTCAATAAATCTTTGACATACTTAGTTTGGATGATGAAGATTCCATCACTTATTTGACTGACTTGAAGTCCAAGAAAGTAACTTATTTTCCCCATCATACTCATTTCATATTCACTTTACATAAGCCTGGAGAATCTTTGGCAAAACTTTTCATTAGTAGAATCAAAGATAATATCATCCACATAAATCTGAACTAGGATCATATCATCACCATGCATCTTGTAGAAGAGAGTCTTGTTTATGATACCTCTAGTGAATCCATGTTTAATCAAAAATTCTGATAGTGTATCATACCAAGCTCTAGGTGCTTGTTTAAGTCCATAGGGATCCTTAAGTAGCTTGTATACAAAATTTGGAAATTCTAGATCTTTAAAACCAGGAGGCTGTTGCACATAAACCTCTTCTTCCAACTCACCATTAAGGAATGCACTCTTCACATCCATTTGATATACCTTGAAATTTGAATATGCAGAAAATGCTAGAAAAATCCTTATTGCTTCAATTCTTGCAACTGGAGCAAAAGTTTCATCATAATCAATTCATTCCTCCTGTGAGTAGCCTTTTGCAACCAACCTTGCTTTGTTTCTGGTAATAATTCCAATTTCATCCATCTTCTTCCTGAACACGTATTTTGTTCCAATAATACTTATGTTCTTTGGTGCAGGAACCAATTTCCAAAATTTATTTCTTTCAAACTGATTTAGCTCTTCTTATTTTGCAGATATCCAATCAGTAACAAGAAAGACTTCTTCATTTTTTTTGGGTCAACTTGTGACAGAAAACATGCATGAAGACAGTCATTTACAGTTACACTTCTAGTACTCACTCCAACAGTTGGATCACCATTAATTGCTTCTCTAGTGTGACTTCTATCCCACTTCCTTGTGTGAATTTGTTGAGTTGTGCTTTCTGCTTCTTCTTCATCACTGATATGACTTCCAGATATTTTTTCCTCTTTCTCCCCCTGAGTTTGTGTTGTCAAATTCAGGTGTTTGAGATGAGCTTCCATTCTCATGATTCACTTGATTATCTGACTCTTCTACAATTATGTGATTTGTATTGATTTCAGCTTCATCATCAGAGTCACTATCAATGTTGAGATTTTCAAACTTAAGGGCTTCAGCTTCATCTTCATCAAGGAATTTCAAGCCTGGGCACTTGTCATCATCAAAATTAACATCCGTGCTTTCCATGATTTTCTTATGT
The DNA here is from genome assembly GCF_009905375.1 of Apium graveolens. Lineage (NCBI taxonomy): Eukaryota > Viridiplantae > Streptophyta > Magnoliopsida > Apiales > Apiaceae > Apium > Apium graveolens. The sequence continues at coordinate 74,959,263 of NC_133651.1, read as the reverse complement.
TCAATCACATAGACTTTGTATGCATTTCTCTCCAATGAATATCCCAGAAAAATTACCTCAAAAACTTTGGAGTCAAATTTTTTCTTATATTCAGAGTTGTCCTTTAGCACATAGCACTTGCTTCCAAACACATAAAGATGTTTCATAGTAGGCTTTCTTTCCAAGATTCTTGTTAATGAGATATCTATTCTGACTATAGCATGCAGTGTTCACGGCTTCTTCCCAAAAACTAGCTGGCAATTTTGCATCTTGCAGCATTGTTCTAGCAGCCTCTATTAGTGTTCTATTCTTCCTCTCAACTACCCCATTTTGATGAGGTGTTATAGAAGATGAGAACTCTTGAACAATGCCATTGTCTTTATAGAGTTCAGTTAAGGTTGTATTCCTGAATTCTGTTCCATTGTCTCTCCTCAACCTTTTCACACAGTTCTGATCTTCATCCTGCTTCTCAATCTTCTTTATATGCTCAATTATGATGTGTGGAGTCTCATATTAAACTGTATAAGTTCTACCCATGTATATCTTGAGTAGTCATCCACCATCACAAGTGCATACCTTTTTCTTGAAATTGACTGGACATTAATTGGTCCAAACAAGTCCATGTGAATAAGCTGTAAAGGTGCACTTATAGAATTCACAGTTTTACTCTTGTGACTTGATCTTTCCATTTTTCCTTTTTGACAAGCATCACAGACTTCATCTTGAGCAAACTCCATATTAGGCATGTCTCTTACTAACTTCTTTTTGACTAAAGTGTTAATTGCCTTAAAATTCAAGTGAGACGGCTTTTAATGCCACAACTTGGTGTTATAGTGTTAATTGCCTTGAAATTCAAGTGAGACATCCTTCTCATCAAACTGTGATAGCAGGGTCATATCACCTGTCATATGTCTTCAGCATCCACTGTCTATGATCCATATGACTTTCTTCTTTTTGCCCTGCACACAATGAGTTTAAGTGTGTTTAGCAACCCAAGCAGTGTTGGGCACTTTTTTCTTGTTAACATAGTGAGCAGAATCAAAATGAGTTATTTCAAATAAAATAGAAGTCATTGACTGTTGTGCATTTTCCTTTTTTGTTGTAGACCTGATTTTTGTTTCTTTGAAGTCTACTCTCAGCTTGTGGCAACTTTTCATCACTTTCAAGTTGCAAGGGATGCAATCCAACTTGTTACAAAATGAGTAGGGATCATTTGCATCTACTTCATTGTATTTGCATGCTCTTTTGACTGGCCTTCTGTTAGTCCCTTAACAATGCAACAAGAATTACAGAAGGGGGTTGAATGGAATTCTTGAAACTTTTTCACAAATAAAATTGTTCTAACTTAAATATATATATCAGTGTGAATTGATTTGCAAAGTGCGGAATAATAACTTGAAATAAATCAAAACACAAGTAATTCAAAACACAAGTCTTTAAAAACTTTCTGCTGGATTTGAATGTATCCACCAGAGATATATAATATATCAAGAGAACTATGTGTAGCAATTAGCTCACAGCTGCTTACAAAATGTCAACAACTAAGATTGTAGAGAAATGCTAAGAATACAGCTTACAAATGTTTCTCTCTTGGTTGCTTAGTTAGTTGTTCTATTTGCTGCTTCTTGGTTTATATATCACCACGATTACAAAGCAATAAGACAAGATAATAAAACAAAAACTATCAAGTCTAATACTATGCTACTTCATTACTTTATTCCAGCATCTTTGAATATCTTCATAATAGCATGGAAATGGCAATACTTCTTTGTTCTCTAAAACCCAATTGAATTGGCTTCAACATTCTATTTGCATACATTCGACGCATGTGATTGTGTTGTCACTGTCAACAGATGTTTGAATTCTTTATCCGTCGGGTTCATGATCATCCGTCGAGTTCATGATCATCCGTCGGGTTGTCTTGTTAATCATCCGTCGAATGGCATTGTTGTTTATCCGTCGGGTAACAATATGGCACTTGACTTCATTTCATTTATGCAGGATTACGAGATATCATCTATGTACAATTAATCAACCTATTCTGCATATCTAGTTAAAGTCAACATGACTTGAGTACTACTTACAGAATCTAAACAATGTGTATGCAGAAATGTGCTACAGACTTATTGTTACATAAGCTACTCACTCGATGGATAATAAATCATCATCCGTCGGGACTATATTGAGTTATCCGTCGGGACTATAATCCTTTCCTGTCGAGTGCTACATTTTTCACTAAGTAAAATCTACCAAGGTGTTTTGTTAATAAAATCATCAAGTACACAACATATACACAACAATCTCCCCAAGTTTATGTCTACTGGAATTGTAGCCATAAATTAAGAGAAACTTGATGATAATAAAACACCATAAAAATACAACTTTGAAAGTAAGTAGATAAAACTGTAAAGTGCATCATTTAACAAAATGTATAAAGTTTAGCTCATAATCATTTTCAAGGTGCTCCCCTATCCTGAGCAGATTTATCTAGTTCCTTGAAGGTCTGGATCTCTTTCCAAGCTACCTGTTAATTTCTTCTATCTAATTTTGGAGCTGTCTGTGGAATTCCAGTTCATCAGATTCTGAGAGATTTAGCTTTTCTTGAATCTCCAAGAGAGTCTTATTGCTAGAGATGCTCAATTGGTCTTCTAATCTAAAAAATCTTCTAACTCCTTTGCCATCCATGAACTCCATCATCCAGTAGGGCCTTAGATGCACTCTTCTCCCTGTGTAAGGAATAACTAGAGTCTTTGGGAGTGCATCTTTAGCTCTAATACTCCTCAGTTCTTCAATCTTCTTTAGAACCAATCTTTTTGCAGTTATATTGAACCCAAAGTTCTTCTCGAAAGATGAATAAACCTTTATCAGTACAGCTTGGCTTTCTTGAAGGATTCTGTGAAGTGGCCATTGAATCTCCTTTCCTCCCTTGTACTTGAAAACTAACCTTTCAGGTAGATTTATGTATGCATCAATCCCTCTCACTTTTTCTAGTTCATCTAGATTGAGATTTAGATCAGAGAATTCCTTGATGTTACACAAGTACATGTAATCTCCCTTGTTGACTTTAGATTGAGCTTTAACTAGAGATTTGGATTTGAGAGGTGACAACTTCACTTTCTTGACTGCTCTTGACTTTGTTCTCTTTGGCTTTGTTAAGGATTGACAAATTAAAGTCAGGAATTAATAGGCTCTCCTAGTCTATTGGTTCATCCTTAGGTACAATAGGTTCACCATGAATGTTCCTGTAAGAATCCACCACCTTCATGTCTTCAAATACCATAGAGGGTTTTGATGCTTGAGTTGTAGTTGGAGTGGATTCCTTGGGAAACTGATCCTCCAATTCCTTACCAACAAAGTTCAATTTCCTTTTGGTTCTTTTGGCCAATTCCTTGTATCTCTGAGATTTATCCTGTTATGGTCTAACTTGCTTCTTTGGATCTTGAGATTCTGTTGTAGGAATCTGTTGTGTTGGTTTCACAGCTTCTAGCTTGGCCAAGATAGCAGCTTGCACTTTCTTTTGCTTAGCCTTTTTGGCATTTAGAATAGCTTGCTTCTTTTCCTGCTTCAATCTTTCCTTTTATTCTCTCTTTGCTTAAGCAAATTGAGGATGTCCAGCCACCACACAAATTTCTTTCCCATTCCTGAAAACTTTAGCAATTCTCCTTTTTAAGGCTGAATCAGCTGGATCCTTGTAGAAGGCAATTGATCTTGACAGAAGCTTCTTCTCATCAGGCTTAGGTGTCTCATATACTATATCCAAAGGGTTATTTAATGATGATTTTGGATAGTTCACCCTTGGCTTCAGAATTATTTCAGCCTTTGGAGATTTGATGCAGGATAGCGTCCTCTTTCTAGATAGTTCATGCTCATTTCATTCACAGAGATCTGCTTGACTTGAGAGTGATGAATGTCTGACTTTACTGGCTTCTTTACTAGCCCAAACTTCTTTTGTATGTCATCATCAATTTTCTACCAGTTGATTGGCTTCAACTGCTCCTTTTCAGCTTCTCTTAAATTGGTTGCTGCTTCATTGATCAGATCAATACTGTCTGTTACTGGTGGCTTGGAGAAAGTAATTGTAGATACAATTACTTTACTGATTTGAATTTGAAGCTTCTCCCCCTCACTTGGTCCTTTCTCCCCCTTTTTGTTATCATCAAGTTGAGTAGAGGAGGAGGTTTGTGCAGCCACCAGTTTCTGAAGCAAGTCTGTTTATTGAGCTTGATGAAGATGAATGGCTGTTAGAGATGCTTCCATAGCTGACATTCTTGTGTCTAAGGCATCTATCTTTATGGCAAGATCAGAATTTTTCCTGAGTTGTCTCTTGATGTCAAGCATTTTAGCTTCTGGAAGCTTAGAGTCCATCTTGTCAGAAATAGCCTTTTTCATCTCATCAATATCACCCTTGATGGTGTTGACATCTCTAGCATGTTGGAAGCCTTGAATCTGTTGTAATTGTAGAGAAACAAGATGTGCTTGAAGGAGCTTCTTGGTGTTGGCATTTTTAGTGGTTTGAAGAGCAGAATTTGTCTGATTTATGAGTTGGATCAGGGTTGTCTTGAAGTAGTATTCATCACAATGTTTTGAAAATGCTCATGATGGCATGCCTGATCTTGAACTGGAACCTACTTCTCCCCCTATGTCCAATGTCTCTTCTTCACTATCTCCACCTTCATCTCCAAAGAAATCTGCTGAACCACCAGTCTCATAATCAACATCACCACCTGTAGAGGGCAAAGCTGTGATGGCATCCTTAGCTCTTAGCATTGACTGAGTGGTATGCACCAAATTGAGCATCCTTTCTGCATTGTCATTTCCTTGTTCAGCTAGAAGTTGATAAGCTGGGACAGGGTGAGTAAATGCTTCAACATCAAGGGAGGTGGAATCTATAACAGCTTGAGATTGCTGAGATAGTCCCTCCCTGTCTGCATCTTAGACATTCATTAACTCACTAGCAATGACATCCATCCTTATAGCTCCTATACCTGCATTTCTCTCTTGTTCTCTCTTTTGTTGCATCAGGGTCTCACCCTGGCTTCCCACCCTCACACCCTCACCTTCACCATCTAAGGTGGGACTCCTCTCACTCTCTTTTGCCAATCCTGAAGAAATGGATTGCATAGTTTCACTCTTTTCCTCTCTTTTTTCCTGGGAGCAACCCAGACTCTCACTCATAACACTATCTTCCCTCAATCCTAAGAGTGACTGTACAACCACTAAGTCTTCTGCACTAGAGATAATAGATAAAATTTGAAGTTGTGCAGAGACACCCGACGGATGAGGAATATCCACCGGGTTAGCAGTTTGACTATCTGACGGATAAATGCAGTTAAGCTTATCCATCGGGATACAATCACTACTTGACGGATGAGCAATATCCATCGAGACAGTAGAAATGAATGAACTTGGAATTGAAACTATTGTGGACTCTGTGCTGATTGATGAGATTTTAGGCACAGATGTTTCAACAGTTCCTGAAAGAATTGGCAAATGAGCCAACAAATCATCCAAAAGATGATGCTCACTTGTAATAGATTTTGGCTTCCCCAAAAAAGTTAAAGAAGGGGAATCGGGAATTGATGTGTTGATCATGTCCACATCCAGAGAGTTTATGGGAGAATTTGGTGTTTGAGGTGCTTCTATAACTAATGATTTTGGCTGTGACTCCACATTTATTGGAGCCACATCAAGCTGAATTTGTGAAGGTGCAGTGACTGTGTCTTTAGCACCAGTTTGCACAGTGTGTGAACCCTGTGCATCCCCAAGGGTTTTGGATTTCTTCTTTCTGGCATAAGTTTGGGGTGAGCTTGTGTCCCTTACCCTCTTGGCCTGTGCTCTTGGATGAGAGCTTTGTTTAATAGCCATATCCTTTTGGGAGGATGCAACTAAAAATAAGCTTTTATCCTTATTAATCACTGCAGTTTGTTGGGAAACTGCAGTGTGGCTAGGCTGGGAACCACTCAACTCTGCATCCTTATTTTTAGGGGTTTTATGTTCACCCTGTCCCTCAGCTACCTTACCCACCTTCACACTCCCCTATTTGGTTTTGGTAGATTTTGCAACTGGCATCTTTTGAGAGATACCAGAGGGGGCTTTCTTTAATTTGGATTTTGAAATTTTTGATGATTTAGTAGCTTGGGTAGGCAACTGTTGGGTCATTGACACAGTTGCCATTGCTACACTAGAATTCAAAGAAATTTTTGAGGTTAGAATAGTAGGGACATATGAACTTACCTCAATTACCTGAGGTGCTTCCATTACAGGGAAATAGAAGAGTGGCACTTCTCTATGATGATTTGCCCTGTTCAAATCTGCAATAATCCTTCTCTCTTGAACCCAACAATCTAATTTGTTGTTTGGGTTCTCAAGTACAATTTCCTCGGAGAGGTGGTTAGCTAACATCATGAAAAATCTAACATAATGAACATTTTTGCCCCTCTTATTTAACTCTCCTTATTTAAATCCTAACTCAAACAAAACAAGATCACTGAAATTAAAGAACTTATTTGTAACTAGCATATAAAGCATGTTAAGCATGGAAATATTGATAGAATCAAAGTTACTGATTTTACCAGAAAAGACCTTGGTCACTACATCACACATGAAACTCCATTCCTTTCTAAGACCCAATCTCCTAATGTCACTTAACTTAGAAGTAGGGAGAGCATAGTTCATAGAATTAATCATATTAACTATATCAGTGTCTGTGTGTGGTGAGGTCACAGTATTATCAGGAATCTTGAAACATGCTTTGATAACATCACTATTAATACAGAATTCCTTACCTTTAATGGTGAGTGTGATGGACTTATCTATTGAGTTGTATGAAGCAGTAGTCCACATCTCTTCAACAGCCTCATAGAAGATGGTGGGTGATTCTAGCATTGCATAGCTGAGTTTGCAGTTCTTCACAAAATCCATCATTTTGTGGTAGTCACTTGAATGTTGAATCCCCTTGTTTACTAGAGCTGTGAAGTTGTTCTTCTCATAGATGTATCCAAATTGTGACATGATCTTGACTACTGGTGCCATTATTAGAGAGTGGAAATTGCAGAGATAGAGATGCTAATTGCTTTTGAGAAAGAGAGAATTTAGAGCAGATAATTTGAGAATGATAAAAGAAAAGCAATGGAAATGAAATAAGCATTTATACTATCTCAAAAATAACTGTCAAAAATAATAAAGTAAAATAAAGTAACCAATGAAAATTGCCTAAAATAGCCGTTTAAAAATAAACTGTAAAAATTCCATCAATTATCCGCCGTGTTATGCTTATAAACTGTAAGTATACTCGATGGATAATGTTCAGGAAATTAATGACTAAGATTAAGACAATTCGACGGATGAGGATAAACTGTTATCCGTCGAGTTATAAAATATTCCAGAAAAATAATAGATTTTTATTTACAAGCAATATTCCGACGGATGATCAAACTCGATGGATAAAGATCATCCGTCGAGATGTAAATTTTGACTTAGCCAAAATTCCATCTTAGACTGAAAAAATCAATTAAATTTCTGGCTGCATAACAACCTGCAAATTATCTGAAAAGATTTAAGAATAATTAAGCATACCTAACTCACTTACCAACCTTGAGAAGGTGGATTCATCCGGTGGCTTGGTAAAAATATCCAGTACCATTCATTACATGTTCCCTTATGAAGTGGTACTTGATGTCTATGTGTTTTGTCCTTGAATATTGTACTGGATTTTCAGTGATGGCAATTGCACTTGCGTTGTCACAGAAAATAGGAATCCTTTCAACTTGCAGACCATAGTCTAGCAAATCATTTTTCATCCACAAAATCTGTGCACAGCAACTGCCAGCAGAAATATATTCAGCTTCAGCTGTAGAGGTAGAAACTGAATTTTGCTTTTTACTGAACCAGGACACGAGTTTATTTCCTAGAAATTGACAGGTTCCTATTGTACTTTTTCTATCAATTCTACAACCTGCATAATCTGGATCTGAATAACCAGTTAGATCAAAACCAGAATCTCTAGGATACCAAATGCCAAGTTTTGGTATTCCCTTGAGATATCTGAAAATTCTCTTAATAACTGCTAAGTGAGATTCTCCAGGATCAGCCTGAAATCTAGCACACAAACATGTAGCAAATATTATGTCTAGCCTACTAGCTGTCAAGTACAGAATTGAGCCAACCATGCCCCTATAACTTGAAATATCCACAGACTTTTCAATAGTGTTTAATTCAAGCTTAGTTGCAGTGGCCATGGGAGTCTTTGCAGATGTGCAATCCATTAGATCAAACTTTTTTAAAAGATCATAAATGTATTTAGTTTGACTAATGAATATTCCATCACTAACTTGCTTAACTTTCAAACCAAGAAAGTAAGTTAGTTCTCCCATCATACTCATTTAATACTTATTCTGCATTAATTTGGCAAACTTTTTGCAAAGTATTTCATCTGTAGAGCCAAAGATAATGTCATCCACATAAATTTGAACAAGTATACTAGAGCCATTAACATTTCTAAATAATAAAGTTTTATCTATAGTACCTCTTGTGAAGTGATTTTCTAAAAGGAACTTTGATAAAGTGTCATACCAGGCTCTAGGTGCTTGCTTCAGTCCATAAAGTTCTTTCAAAAGATAGTAGACATATTCTGGAAAATTTGGATCTTCAAAACCAGGAGGCTGACTAACATAGACTTCCTCCTCCAAGTCTCCATTCAGAAAGGCACTTTTGACATCCATTTAATTGACCTTGAAATTGGCATGGGCTGCATAGGCTAAGAAGATTCTGATGGCTTTAAGTCTTGCAACAGGAGCAAATGTTTCATCAAAATCTATTCCTTCTTGTTGACAATAGCCCTTAGTAACCAATCTAGCTTTATTCCTGACTACTATGCCATTTTTATCCATCTTGTTTCTGAATACCCATTTGGTGTTAATTGAATTCTTTCCTCTAGGCTTGGGCACCAGCTTCCATACCTTATTCCTCTCAAATTGGTTTAGCTCCTCCTGCATAGCTAAAATCCAATCAGGATCCATCAAAGCTTCTTCAACCTTCTTTGGTTCTTTCTTTGAAAGAAAGCTGTTGTACAGACATTCTTCTTGAGTTGCTCTCCTTGTTTGACTCTAGAAGATACATCACCAATGACGAGCTCAAAAGGGTGATCTTTTGTCCATTTTCTTTGTTGAGGTAGATTGGCTCTAGATGAAGAGGCCTCATTGTTTTCTTGATGTGTGATTGAGTTTAGATTGTTAGAAAATCCTCCTGAGTTAATGGATCTTTGATTTGAGAAAGGGGAGCTTTCTGTAAGTGATCTATCCTGACTCCCAGCTGCTTTTGATAACCCGAAGGATGGTGAATTTTGAGTACCAACGGATGAAGCAGGTTGCCTTCCTACGGATAAGGCAGATTGTCTCCCAACGGATGAAGCATTATACAACTCGACAGATGTAGAATTTTGTGCTTCATTGGTAGTAGATTTTTCTGCGTTATCCTTTGATACTGTTTCTTGATCACTTTCATAATCACTATCATCACTAACCATCTCCATATTGTCAAATTTGAGGCTCTCATGGTAGTCTCCATCTTGCAGTCCTTCAATCTTTTTATCATCAAATACAACATGTATTGATTGCACCACAATGTTGGTTCTTAGATTGTAGACTCTATATGCTTTACCAATGGCATATCCAACAAAAATTCCTTCATCTGCTTTAGCATCAAACTTCCTATTCTGATCAGTTTGATTTCTCAAGATATAACATTTGCAGCCAAAGACATGAAGAAAATTTGGAGTTGGCTTCTTGTTCTTGAACAATTGATAGGGAGTCATGTATTTTGCTTGATTAATCAGAGAAATATTCTGAGTGTAGCATGCAGTATTTACAGCTTCAACCCAGAAATATGTTGGTAATTTAGATTCTTCAAGCATTGTCCTGGCAGCTTTAATAAGTGATATGTTCTTCCTTTCCACTACTACATTCTGTTGTGGAGTTCTTGATGCTGAAAATTCATGTAAAATTCCATTTTCTTCACAAAATGCTCTCATGACAGAATTCTTGAACTCAGTTCCATTGTCACTCCTGATTCTTCTCACTTTGAAATCAGGATGATTATTGACTTTCCTTATGTGATTGATTATGATTTCACTAGCCTCATCTTTAGACTTTAGGAAATATGTCCAAGAGAACTTTGAGAAATCATCTACAATTACTAGGCAAAATCTTTTCCTTGAAATGGACAACACATTGACTGGTCCAAACAAATCCATGTGTAGCAGTTGCAAAGATTCTTCAATTATTGAATCAAGCTTCTTCCTACATGATGCTTTGATCTGCTTTCCTTTTTGACAGGCATCACACAATCCATCCTTAGAAAACTCCACTTGAGGAATGCCTCTAACCAGTTCTTTCTTTACTAGTTCATTCATGGTCTTGAAGTTTAAATGGGATAGCTTCTTGTGCCATAACCAACTTTCATCCATACTTGCTTTGCTGAGAAGACAAGAAACAGATTTTGTATTTGATGAGTTGAAGTCAGCTAGGTACACATTTCCTTTTCTCACACCAGTGAGAACCACTTTGTTGCTCCTCTTGTTAGTCACAACACAGGCTTCTGAGTTGAAGGTTACTGAATTGCCTTTATCACAAAGCTGGCTGATATTCAGCAAATTATGCTTGAGACCATCCACTAAGGCAACTTCCTCAATGATGAGATTGTCTTTTGAAATCAAGCCATATCCCACAGTATAACCCTTGCTGTCATCTCCAAAAGTAATACTAGGGCCAGCTCTCTCCTTGAACTCTGTGAGCAGGGTAGAATCACCAGTCATGTGTCTTGAACAACCACTATCCAAGTACCATAGATTCTTTTTGTTTCCCTGCACACATCAAAATCAAATCAAGTTGATTTTTGTACCCAAGTTTCCTTGGGTCCTGCCTTGTTAGCTTTCTTTTTCTGTTTCTTAGGTTTGATCTCATTTGACTTGGGGATATCAGATTCATCCTTAGTCATTTGAGTTGAACCTTTGAAACCATTCATTACAACAGAATTATCATGCATATTATGATTAACAGGGAATGACATGCTATTAATGAGCATGTTATTCCAGTAAGGCATGTTAAATGGTATTTGTGGCATACTAAATGTAGCATAATAAGGATTAGGTGCAAATGGCATATTAGCAAATTATGCATTCATATTCTGTGTAGACATAGCATTCATAGGCATAAGAGGCATGTCATTCATGTTGGGAAAGTGAGGTAGCACAAATATGGAAGTAGGCATGGCAGATTTGCAATTAACAGACAAATGATTTACACTACCACACTTGACACAGATTTTTCTAGGAGCATATTTATCAGGTATGTAGTTATTGTGTTTGTTAATCCCTACTTTACCATTTCAATTATTTTTCCTTTTAGCCTCCATTTTAACCTTAATCTTTTCAAGTCTGTCACTCAATTACTTGACAGTCATATGACCAACATTAGCCTTCTTCTCCTTCTTCACTTGACTAGATTCTCCTGGAACAAAATTCTTGGAAACTGGCCCATATCTCTCATTTAACTTGACAAGCTTGGATTTAATTACAGGCTTGCTCACAGTCGACGGATGAGGATTTATGTTACTCGACGTGTAACACCCCCAGATCCGGGGTCGGGGGTCCGGGTCGTCACGGTCTTTCTTTCCACAATATCACTTCACTTAATTAATAAAAATAACCTTATGCTGTGACCCCACACTAACACACACCACAACCCGTTATAGTCTCAGAGATGAAATTGAAATAAGTACAAGTCTTTGAATCCACAATTTAAAAGTTATTACAACCCAAAACGATTACTTGATAAATTTACAGTTAATTGCCATTATCTGCCACAAGTTATAATTATACATAATTGATTCTCAAAAGTAGATGGTCTGATCTACAATAGATCTACCTCTACAGCTATAGCAGCTACAACATCATCGGGAAGATGCGGGACGCTTCCCACGCGCTTGCGTTGGGTCTGCTGGAGTCTGGCCATCTTTCCTAACTGTTGTTGTGTGATGAAGAAATAAAGCAAGAGTGAGCCTTACAGCTCGCAAGATAATACATAGTGATAACAATAATATAAGTATCTAAATGGATACTTACTAAAATCTTTTACCAAGTGTAAGATAATTACTTACTAGATATAAGTAAAAACAAGGGATGAAGTTACCAAATACTTCACTACACTTATATCATTTATAAAACTACTTGAACTACCACTATTCAAAGTATAAAGAGTTTTCAACAGTTCATCACATAGATGCGACTACAAGACAAGATTTGAATAGATTAAATCTTTGAAATTTTATTAAAGGAAATGAAGTCATGATATACTTCATTAAGTTCTGATATATATATATATATATATCCACATATACATCTTCTTTATACAAATTCCTGAAAACCTCTGTCATGTAAAGTATGAACAGAATTGCAATATCCAATAAATTTGGAAAGGAAAAGAATTTGGCATAAACCAGATATCTTGCTGATCAGGCAAAGATACCCATAAGTAACCTTTTCTACTAGTAGATGGATGAATTCCCCACTGGTCATCACCCTGGTCGTAATAGGACCTTATGTTGGACTGCCACTCAGCCACTTATGCATTTGATGGACTCCCACTGAGCCACTTACACTATCATGGACGCCCACTGAGCCCATGTTGCTTATGCTGACTCAATAGATGGACTTACTTCCCGAACGTTGGGTAAGTAATCAATTCATTTACCAAAACTGCAACCGTGTTGCGAATATAAAATACACCACAGAGCCGGATCCCTCAGGTTTTGAGCGAGTATTTAAATCCCCTTAAAAAGGAAGATCTTAAATATAAAAATGAGTTTTGGGATCCGCTCTAACTTTTAAAAATCATTTTGAAGACTCGAAAACACTTTATAGAGTGTTTGGAGTAAAGCTGATTTAATGAAGTAAATCAGTCCCCAGAATATTTAGAAAATGACTGAATATTATTATTTAAATAATATTCCCATAAAGAATAATCTATATAAAAATAATTGAAGTAGAAGTATTAAAACTTATACTTGAAACGAGTATTAAATAACCAAAGATATAAGTACTATCTTTATTTGAATAATCGAAAATAAGTTTGATTATTTATACCTTATTCTTTAATAAAATAAAGAACAAATCTCAGCAAATAATCGGAGTCATAGATCCTCAAATGAATATTCAAAAATATTCATTAAATAATATAAACTGAGTCATAAGCCCTCGAATGAATATTCAAATAATATTCAGATAATAAAATAAAAGGAGTCATAAGTCCTCGAAGGAATATTCAAGTAATATTCATTAAATAAAATAAAGTGAGTCATACGCCTTCGAATAATATTCGAAATAATATTCAATAATAAAATAAAGTTAAAGTTATCGAATAAACCTTATTCGATTAATAGTTTTGAAAACTATGACCATATATATATATAAGTATATATATATATATATATTTATATCCATATATACAAAATCTACTCGGGATCCTCGACTCCCGGTTTTAGAAAATATTTCCACTTTTGGGTCCCTATACTAAGGGTATATGCAAATTACCGCTATCCTCTAACATAGGTATTATCAACAATTATATATGGAAAGAATACGAAACAGGCATGCATATATATATATACCATAGCAGCATGCTTCAATATATAACAACATTTGCTAATTAACCAACATGCATCTATCGCAAGATAATGCAAATACATATACTCATCACCACAACAGTTATAACGGGTAGAAAACTTGCCTGAGCGACTTGGGGTGATAAAAGGCTCGGGACGAGTCTGGTAACCTATAAACAACAAGCAAGTTGGAATTAAACCAAAGTCACTTGTAAATCTATACTTTAACTAACTTAGACTCTAACGCTTGTTTTGCGCTTACTGATTCACTTAAGTCACTCGAGTACCCTCGGCTCCATCATTTTTAATAATTTAACCTTTATGAGTTTTAAGACGATTCCTTCGCGAGTGTCTTACCAACTGCCTAACACACTTACCATAAATGTTTCATACATTAATTAACCCTTTTTGGTCTTTAACCTATGTTTCAAAGTAAGGCGAGGGGAAAACGTTTCGTTCGCGAAACGCCGTTACTTGAAACGGTCGTTTCTCCAAAACCGTGCATCGGAATCGAATGAACTACATATCAAAACGAAGCTCGTAACATGAGCTATCTAAACATGGCAATGGTCATAATCTAGCAGGGGGTTCTCGGGTCCTAATGTTATGCACAAAAATAATCTAAAGAAAATCGGACGTTACGACGACTATGTTTACGCGATTTCCCAATTTTAAACCATTCAAAACCAACCCAATTCAACCTCAAATCCAACATACAACCAACATCCATCCTTATCACATCATAAAAACCCCAACCAATTCAATTTTAACATTCATACTTATGCCTAAGCTTAACTTTAACCATTCTTAAGTTCTTTTAATCAAAACAACAACATTTACCATTCCAATTCAATACCATTTCAAATCCCAAACTCTAAATCACAACATCAAGCTACAATATCACCCTACTAATCAAAATCATCTTATAATACATAGGAATCTAGGGTTTGGAGATGATATACCTTCCTTGAAGTGGTGGGAGGAGCTAGGAAGCCTTAAGAAGCGTTGAGAAGTCTTAGGAATGCTTGGATCTTCAAGGAAAACAAGAAAAATTTCAAGTTAAAAACTTGAAAACACTATTCATAGTCTTCTTCTTTGATTAAATGAAGAAGATGGAGAAGGAATTGATGGCTTAAACTCATGATATAGCCCTAACTAAGCATGAAGATGATTAGGGAATTAACTCACCAATTTAGGAAGCTTGGATCTTTGATTTTTGAATTTCCTTGCCTTTTGAATAGTAAAAAGCCGAGAGCTCTCAAGAACAAAGCCTTGGTTCTTTTTGATTTTTGATGAAAAATGATTTTGCTTGGCTTGGTTGACTTGTTTTTGTGTTTGATTTAGTTAATTACCTTGTTGCCCTTGAATTTGTGTGGTTCTCATTAAACCACACCTCCTTCTTTCCCATGTCATGCCTATGTCATGTTGTGATGTCATCTTTCCCTCCTTGTCCTCCTCTCATTGGTTGGGTGACATCACTCCCTCTAATCCCTTTGCTTAACTTCCTAATCGTTTTCCTAATGACCGCTGATCTGTTATACGGTTCGCTTAACTTTCGTTCTCATTTATCATTTGAAGGATCATACCCGGGATCTTATTACTTAGGTTCCCTTAACCTTTCTCAATACATTATATTCCTTTTTATGATCCTCTATTATAATCCTTTAATTTAAATCCTTTTTATCCTGTTACCTTATACTCAATCCTTTCCGTATCTAGTGGATTTCCGGGAAAAATCCAAGTGTTCGGAAATTGGATTCTGACGATCTTTACATACACTTATATACCACATAGAGTACTAATAATATCCCAGAAGATCAATAACAGAACCCCTACATAGTGTGACATGAAAAGTTTTCTCATTCAGCAAAAACACTATTCACAAGGGTTACAAAAAGTTGAAAATTTTGGGGGTTATTACAGTCTCCCCTCCTTAAAAGGATTCCGTCCCGGAATCAAACAGAAAACAAATGGGGGTACTTTTCTAGCATTGCGCTCTCTATTTCCCAAGTTGATTCTTCCACATTATGATTCTGCCATAGTACTCTGACTAGCTTGATCACTTTGTTCCGAAGCACCTGCTCCTTCTTATCTATAATCCTTACTGGCTTCTCCACGTAAGTTAGATCTGGCTGCATATCCACCTGCTCGTACTCCACTATGTGTCTGGCATCCCGATGATACTTCCTTAGCATTGACACATGGAACACATTATGAACTTGTTGCAAATTAGGGGGTAGGGCTAGCTCGTAAGCTAACTTTCCAATCCGTCTTAATATCTCAAAAGGTCCAATGTATCTTGGGCTTAGTTTTCCTTTCCTTCCGAACCTCATTAATCCCTTCCAAGCGGATACCTTTAGCAGTACTAAGTCCCCGACTTTATATTCCTTGTCCTTTCGGGCTAGGTCTGCATATTTCTTCTGTCTGTCTTGGGCTGCTACAAGTCGCCCTCTGATAAGATCCACTATATCTTTGGTCCTTTGGACCATTTCGGGTCCGAGCATCTTCCGCTCTCCTACTTCATCCCAGTATAAGGGAGATCGACACCTTCTTCCGTACAGGGCCTCATAAGGCGGCATTCCGATGCTAGCATGAAAGCTATTGTTATAAGAAAACTCGATCAACGGCAAGTGATCATCCCAACTCCCTTTAAAGTCTATTGCACAGACTCTCAACATATCCTCTAGTGTCTGGATGGTCCTTTCACTCTGCCCATCCGTCTGGGGATGATACGCGGTACTCATATTTAACTTGGTCCCCGCACATTCCTGAAAGCTTCTCCAAAATCTGAAGTTGAACCTGGGGTCTCGGTCTGAGACAATGGACGCTGGGACTCCATGTCGCGTCACTATTTCCTTAAGGTAAATGTCCACCAGTCTATCGACTGTGTATCTCTCATTGATAGGAATGAAATGAGCTGACTTTGTCAGTCGGTCTATAATTACCCATATGGCGTCGTGATTGGCTTTCGTCCTTGGCAAGCCTACAACAAAATCCATCGCTATATGTTCCCATTTCCATTCGGGAATCTCCAGGGGTCGTAAGAGTCCACTGGGTCTCTGGTGCTCTGCTTTTACCCTTTGGCAAGTCAAACATTTGTTTACCCATTCTGCTACGTCCCTCTTCATGTTGGGCCACCAGTAATACTCCTTCAAATCCCTATACATCTTGGTACTTCCCGGGTGAATGGAATACCTTGAACTATGGCTTTCATCCAATATCTCATCTTTAAGCTCTTGAACATTCGGAACCCAAATCCGGTAGGAGTACCTCATTATCCCTTTATCATCTTTCTCAGTATGGATCTCCTCTCCAGTCATTGACTCTCTGCCTTCATTCATTATTTTCTCCTGGTACAATCTGATCTTTTCCAATAACTCTGGCTGCATTGAGATCTCAAAAAGCTTTTCAGTTCCGGTTCCGGTTACCTTTACTTCTATTTCCATTTTCTCAAAATCCCTTATCAATTCTTCCGAAGTCGTTATCATTCTGAGTCTTTCCTTTCTACTAAGGGCATCAGCCACCACATTGGCTTTCCCTGGATGATAGAGAATCTTACAATCATAGTCCTTGATTAGTTCTAACCATCTCCTCTGGCGCATGTTGAGCTCTTTCTGCGTAAATATGTACTTGAGGCTCTTATGGTCTGTGAAAATCTTGCACTTCTCTCCATACAAGTAGTGCCTCCAAATTTTTAAGGCAAATACTATTGCCGCGAGCTCAAGGTCATGAGTAGGATATCTAACCTCATATTCCTTCAATTGTCTCGACGCATACACAATCACCTTACCGTGCTGCATAAGCACACATCCTAATCCTTTGTGCGACGCGTCACTATATATCACAAAATCTCCTTTTCCGTCCGGCAATGCCAATACCGGAGCCGTTATCAACCTTTTCTTTAATTCCTGAAAACTGTTCTCGCATTTCTCCGTCCATTCAAACTTCTCTGTCTTACGAGTAAGTCGTGTCAAAGGGGCTGCGATCTTCGCAAAGTCCTGTACAAATCTATGATAGTAGCCGGCCAATCCTATGAAACTCCTTACCTCTGTGGGTGTGGTTGGCCTTTCCCAATTTGAGACCGCCTCTATCTTGGAGGGGTCGACCAATACTCCTTCTTTATTGATCACATGTCCTAAGAACTGTACTTCATTCCGCCAGAATTCACACTTCGAGAATTTGGCATATAACTGTTCCTCTCTGAGTATTCCTAGAGCTATCCTCAAATGCTCTGCATGTTCTGTCTCAGTCCTTGAGTAGATCAAAATATCATCGATAAAAACTATCACACATTTGTCCAAGTACTTCTTAAATACTCTATTCATTAAATCCATGAAAGCCGCTGGGGCGTTGGTTAATCCAAAGGACATTACCAAGAACTCATAATGCCCATACCTAGTACGGAACGCTGTCTTGGAAATATCTTCGGGTTTAATCTTTAGTTGGTGATATCCAGTTCTCAGGTCGATCTTGGAAAAATAAACAGCATCCTTTAGCTGGTCGAACAGATCGTCTATTCTAGGTAATGGGTACCTGTTCTTTATGGTTAGCTCGTTCAACTCTCGATAGTCGATGCACATCCTCATGCTCCCATCTTTCTTCTTAACAAATAAAACTGGTGCTCCCCATGGAGACACACTGGGTCTTATCATACCCTTATCCAAGAGTTCCTGCAATTGGATAGCTAATTCCTTCATTTCTAACGGGGCTAACCGGTAAGGTGCTTTTGAAACTGGCGCCGTCCCTGGGGCCAACTCAATAGCAAATTCAATCACTCTATCGGGTGGTAATCCCGAAAGGTCTTGTGGGAATACATCTTCAAATTCGTTGACTACTGGAATATCTTGTAAGTTGGGCACCTCCTTCTGTGTGTCCACCACATAGGCTAGGTAGGCCTCATTTCCTTTTTGTAGCATCCTTTTAGCCCGGGCCATGGTAAAAAATTTCTGCGTCTGCCTCTTTCCTCTAAATATAACTTCTTTCTTCCCTGGGACATTTAGCTTAACTTTCTTCCCTTTACAGTCTATCTGAGCATCATTGCTAGATAGCCAGTCCATTCCCAAAATTACATCAAACTCCCCTAATTTAAAAGGAATCAGATCAACACTAAAAGATTGCTCCCCTATGCCTATCTCACAGGCGGGGTGAATCTGGTTAACAGGAATAATTTCATGATTGGCTATTTCTACTTGTAAGGGTTCTATCAAGGGTTCAGCCTTAAGTCTTAATTTACGCGCAAGGTCCTTTGATATAAAAGATTTAGTTGCTCCTGAATCAAATAAAACGTTTGCACTGACTGAATTTAGAGAAAGGGTACCTGCTATCACATCTGAATCTTTTATAGCATCCTGGACTGTCATGTTGAAAGTCCTTGCAGTAGGTGGCTTATTAGAAGCAGCCCTGCTTGCTCCCGAAGCTGCTGGTTTGTTCATTGGGCATTCCCTCTTCCAATGACCCGGGCGTCCACACTGATGACAAGTGGTGGTTGGAATGACGGCAGGGGTTGATGATGGGCACTTAGTTGAATAGTGGCCTTCCCGACCGCACTTAAAACAGGTTACTGGCTTTCCTTTACACTCCCCAGTGTGATTCCTTCCACATATGTTACAGGCTGGTAATGGGGGTCGAGACTGGTTGGAATAGGACATTCTTGACTTCTGGCCGCCCTGGCTCACGCTCACACTCATTGGCCGCTTAAACCCAGTGTTCCTTCCTGGTAGGGACACTGCTCCTCGATTAAATCTAGTTGGGAAGCTTCTTCCTGCGGAACCTCCACCCATGCTCATACTTTTCCTCTTTATTCCTTTCTTCTCTCTTTCCTTCTGCATCTGTTCACTTCCAACTTCTACAATCGTTGCCTTTTGCACCACGGTGGCATAGTCCGTAAGCTCAAGGATTGCCACCATATTCTGAATCCACGGTTTCAGTCCCTGCTGAAACCTCCTAGCTTTCTTTTCCTCGGTGCTCACAAACTCCGGCACAAACCTTGATAACTCAATAAATTTCACTTCGTACTCTGCTACAAACAAGTTATTCTGCTTCAGCTCCAAGAACTTGAGCTCCATCTGGTTTTCCATAAACCTCGGGAAATACTTTCCCAGAAACAACTGACTAAATCTCTCCCAGGTTATAATAGCATCTGTCTCCATGTTTTTCTTGGCCTCCCACCAGTAGTTAGCTTCTCCTTTCAGAAGGTAGGTAGCAAATACAGTCTTCTGTGCCTCATCGGTACTCAAAATCTCAAAGAATTTCTCCATTTCCTTTAACCATGCCCTTGCCTCAACTGGGTCGGCTGATCCGTGGAACTCAGGGGGCTTAAGGGACTTAAAAGCCCTGAAAGAGTTTGCCATAGTATTGTTATTTCCTTGAGGGGGTGGGTTGGGTTGACGTTCCAAATTCCTGCCTTAGAAGTTGCATGAACTGGCCCATGGGATCCATGCCTGGGTTTGGTACTGGTTGCTCAACCTCGGTTTCTCCTTCTTCAGCCTCTATCTCAAATCCCTCAACATCATATGTTTCCTCTTCCTCTTCATACAGGGAGTCATTCTGTTCCACATAATCCTCATCTTCCTCTTCACCGTGTTCCTGGTTCCTATCATCCTGGTTATGGCTTCCCTGGTCCTCAGATCCAGGGTTCGCCCTAGTTCCAATCTTTCTTGGCGGCATGATTCTGATAATAAAAAAAAATTATTGGGAAAATTCAACGTTAGGTCACAATCATATACAACATTGTGTCCTGCACAGCTCTTATAATGGGGAGAACGTATATCGCAATTCTATTATTTTATGATAGTTCTAATACGAAGTGCAGTAATAATAATGATAAAAACAGTGATCCCGTCACTAATGAACTGAACCAAAGGAAACAAATATATACATAATGCGAGAAATACATAGTTTGATCTGGTCAAAAGTACAACAGTGCTATAGTCATCTGTCCCAAAAGTGATACACAAGAGTCTATCTGTCTAGTCAGAAAAAGGGATGCTATATACAAGTCAACTATCCTGGAAAATTGGCTCTTACTAAGGCCTCGGCTAACTAGACAACTAGACTATTCCATCATCAATCTTGAATCACACACCGGAGCGGATCAGCTCCCATACCCTTTCCATCACACGACGGAAGATATAGTCGGCCTGCCGCCTGGAGATCCTACCATGCCTGTCCCCCTGGAGCGATCTGAGCCTCGCTCGGGATGTGAGCTCTATCCCCGTAAGCTCCCTCCTCAAGGATCGGGGTATAGAAGCCCTAGTCTCATAAGCTCGGGTACGCCTACCCGCCCTCTCTGCATCCAGCTCCCTCCTGGCCTCATCCAGTCGGCCCTCGGCAATGGCCACTCGGGTCCTCAGAACATCCTGAACATATCCATGAGCTAACGAAGACTGCCTGTGGGTAGGGTCAAGAGGTGGTGAATCCGAAGCCGCTGAGGGTGCCTCCTCGGTCTGCCTAGGCTCGGAAGTATGGGTCTCTGAGCTGTCATCATCGGGAATCCAGGATAGTGGTGGAGGGGTAGGGGCTCTGACCACCGGAAGTGTGGGTAATGGGGTACCAGCATACACTACCATAGGTCCAACACGCTCCTCAGCTACTGGGACCTCATTCGGGTCCTCCTCATCTGGAATAACAATAACCTCTGTCTCTGACTCCTCTGAGGGGTCCTCCTCATCTGAAATAGCAATGACCTCCGTCTCTGACTCCTCTGAGGGGTCCTCCTCATCTGAAATAGCAATGACCTCCGTCTCTGACTCCTCTGAGGGGTCCTCCTCATCCTCCTCCATCTCAGGCTCCTCCTGATCCTCAACATCTAGCAATGCCTCATCATGCTCACGCTCGAACATCTCAGGGTCCTCTATCTCAGGCGCCTACACATTGAATGAGCTAAGTTACTATCATGATACTTATAAGGGTTCCCGTAAGGGTTTTAACTGTCAGCACTACTTTAAGTAGTCCGACCATGAACTTGGCAAGAGTTCTTATTATCTTTGTGAGTTTGTTATTATATCGACGCATCATCTCTGAGGTTTATAACGCTTAGCTCTGATACCATTTCTGTAACACCCCCAGATCCGGGGTCGGGGGTCCGGGTCGTCACGGTCTTTCTTTCCACAATATCACTTCACTTAATTAATAAAAATAACCTTATGCTGTGACCCCACACTAACACACACCACAACCCGTTATAGTCTCAGAGATGAAATTGAAATAAGTACAAGTCTTTGAATCCACAATTTAAAAGTTATTACAACCCAAAACGATTACTTGGTAAATTTACAGTTAATTGCCATTATCTTCCACAAGTTATAATTATACATAGTTGATTCTCAAAAGTAGATGGTCTGATCTACAATAGATCTACCTCTGCAGCTATAGCAGCTACAACATCATCGGGAAGACGCAGGACGCTTCCCACGCGCTTGCGCTGGATCTGCTGGAGTCTGGCCATCTTTCCTAACTGTTGTTGTGTGATGAAGAAATAAAGCAAGAGTGAGCCTTACAGCTCGCAAGATAATACATAGTGATAACAATAATATAAGTATCTAAATGGATACTTACTAAAATCTTTTACCAAGTGTAAGATAATTACTTACTAGATATAAGTAAAAACAAGGGATGAAGTTACCAAATACTTCACTACACTTATATCATTTATAAAACTACTTGAACTACCACTGTTCAAAGTATAAAGAGTTTTCAACAGTTCATCACATAGATGCGACTACAAGACAAGATTTGAATAGATTAAATCTTTGAAATTTTATTAAAGGAAATGAAGTCATGATATACTTCATTAAGTTCTGATATATATATATATATATATATCCACATATACATCTTCTTTATACAAATTCCTGGAAACCTCTGTCATGTAAAGTATGAACAGAATTGCAATATCCAATAAATTTGGAAAGGAAAAGAATTTGGCATAAACCAGATATCTTGCTGATCAGGCAAAGATACCCATAAGTAACCTTTTCTACTAGTAGATGGATGAATTCCCCACTGGTCATCACCCTGGTCGTAATAGGACCTTATGCTGGACTGCCACTCAGCCACTTATGCATTTGATGGACTCCCACTGAGCCACTTACACTATCATAGACGCCCACTGAGCCCATGTTGCTTATGCCGACTCTATAGATGGACTTACTTCCCGAACGTTGGGTAAGTAATCAATTCATTTACCAAAACTGCAACCGTGTTGCGAATATTAAATACACCACAGAGCCGGATCCCTCAGGTTTTGAGCGAGTATTTAAATCCCCTTAAAAAGGAAGATCTTAAATATAAAAATGAGTTTTGAGATCCGCTCTAACTTTTAAAAATCATTTTGAAGACTCGAAAACACTTTATAGAGTGTTTGGAGTAAAGCTGATTTAATGAAGTAAATCAGTCCCCAGAATATTTAGAAAATGACTGAATATTATTATTTAAATAATATTCCCATAAAAAATAATCTTTATAAAAATAATTGAAGTAGAAGTATTAAAACTTATACTTGAAACGAGTATTAAATAACCAAAGATATACTTATATGAAAGTACTATCTTTATTTGAATAATCGAAAATAAGTTTGATTATTTACACCTTATTCTTTAATAAAATAAAGAAAAAATCTTAGCAAATAATCGGAGTCATAGATCCTCAAATGAATATTCAAAAATATTCATTAAATAATATAAACTGAGTCATAAGCCCTCGAATGAATATTCAAATAATATTCAGATAATAAAATAAAAGGAGTCATAAGTCCTCGGAGGAATATTCAAGTAATATTCATTAAATAAAATAAAGTGAGTCATACATCCTCAATTGAATATTCAAATAATATTCATTTAATATAAAGGAGTCATACGCCTTCGAATAATATTCGAAATAATATTCAATAATAAAATAAAGTTAAAGTTATCGAATAAACCTTATTCGATTAATAGTTTTGAAAACTATGACCATATATATATAAGTATATATATATATATTTATATCCATATATACAAAATCTACTCGGGATCCTCGACTCCCGGTTTTAGAAAATATTTCCACCTTTGGGTCCCTATACTAAGGGTATATGCAAATTACCGCTATCCTCTAGCATAGGTATTATCAACAATTATATATGGAAAGAATACGAAACAGGCATGCATATATATATACCATAGCAGCATGCTTCAATATATAACAACATTTGCTAATTAACCAACATGCATCTATCGCAAGATAATGCAAATACATATACTCATCACCACAACAGTTATAACGGGTAGAAAACTTGCCTGAGCGACTTGGGGTGATAAAAGGCTCGGGACGAGTCTGGTAACCTATAAACAACAAGCAAGTTGGAATTAAACCAAAGTCACTTGTAAATCTTTACTTTAACTAACTTAGACTCTAACGCTTGTTTTGCGCTTACTGATTCGCTTAAGTCACTCGAGTACCCTCGGCTCCATCATTTTTAATAATTTAACCTTTACGAGTTTTAAGACGATTCCTTCGCGAGTGTCTTACCAACTTCCTAACACACTTACCATAAATGTTTCATACATTAATTAACCCTTTTTGGTCTTTAACCTATGTTTCAAAGTAAGGCGAGGGGAAAAAGTTTCGTCCGCGAAACGTCGTTACTTGAAACGGTCGTTTCTCCTAAACCGTGCATCGGAATCGAACGAACTACATATCAAAACGAAGCTCGTAACATGAGCTATCTAAATATGGCAATGGTCATAATCTAGCAGGGGGTTCTCGGGTCCTAATGTTATGCACAAAAACAGTCTAAAGAAAATCGGACGTTACGACGGCTATGTTTACGCGATTTCCCAATTTTAAACCATTCAAAACCAACCCAATTCAACCTCAAATCCAACATACAACCAACATCCATCCTTATCACATCATAACAACCCCAACCAATTCAATTTTAACATTCATACTTATGCCTAAGCTTAACTTTAACCATTCTTAAGTTCTTTTAATCAAAACAACAACATTTACCATTCCAATTGAATACCATTTCAAATCCCAAACTCTAAATCATAACATCAAGCTACAATATCACCCTACTAATTAAAATCATCTTATAATACATAGGAATCTAGGTTTTGGAGATGATATACCTTCCTTGAAGTGGTGGGAGGAGCTAGGAAGCCTTAAGAAGCTTTGAGAAGTCTTAGGAATGCTTGGATCTTCAAGGAAAACAAGAAAAATTTCAAGTTAAAAACTTGAAAACACTATTCATAGTCTTCTTCTTTGATTAAATGA
This sequence comes from Apium graveolens, assembly GCF_009905375.1. Classification (NCBI taxonomy): domain Eukaryota; kingdom Viridiplantae; phylum Streptophyta; class Magnoliopsida; order Apiales; family Apiaceae; genus Apium; species Apium graveolens. Next base: position 74,934,372 of record NC_133651.1, on the reverse strand, counting down.
AGAAGATGGAGAAGGAATTGATGGCTTAAACTCATGATATAGCCCTAACTAAGCATGAAGATGATTAGGGAATTAACTCACCAATTTAGGAAGCTTGGATCTTTGATTTTTGAATTTCCTTGCCTTTTGAATAGTAAAAAGCCGAGAGCTCTCAAGAACAAAGCCTTGGTTCTTTTTGATTTTTGATGAAAAATGATTTTGCTTGGCTTGGTTGACTTGTTTTTGTGTTTGATTTAGTTAATTACCTTGTTGCCCTTGAATTTGTGTGGTTCTCATTCAACCACACCTCCTTCCTTCCCATGTCATGCCTATGTCATGTTGTGATGTCATCTTTCCCTCCTTGTCCTCCTCTCATTGGTTGGGTGACATCACTCCCTCTAATCCCTTTGCTTAACTTCCTAATCGTTTGCCTAATGACCGCTGATCTGTTATACGGTTCGCTTAACTTTCGTTCTCGTTTATCGTTTGAAGGATCATACCCGAGATCTTATTACTTAGGTTCCCTTAACCTTTCTCAATACATTATATTCCTTTTTATGATCCTCTATTATAATCCTTTAATTTAAATCCTTTTTATCCTGTTACCTTATACTCAATCCTTTCCGTATCTAGTGGATTTCCGGGAAAAATCCAAGTGTTCGGAAATTGGATTCTGACGATCTTTACATACACTTATATACCACATAGAGTACTAATAATATCCCAGAAGAACAATAACAGAACCCCTACATAGTGTGGCATGAAAAGTTTTCTCATTCAGCAAAAACACTATTCACAAGGGTTACAAAAAGTTGAAAATTTTGGGGGTTATTACACGACGGATAACCCTTTTTGCTAGAAGACGGATGACCCTCATCATCCGTCGAGTCTACATCTGTTAGCAATCCTTTCACCAAATTGGATTCCAGCTTCTCCTTGTTCTTCTTCCAGGCTGCATCACAAAAGGACTCAATCCCTTGAACTTTGGTGATTTGAGCATGAACATCTCTAGATGTTTTCCATGCCTTAATCACCTCCTGTTCATGTTCAAGCTGCTTCTCCAAGATCTCTTCTTTCCTCAAGGACTCAGTTAATTCATCCTTAGCAATTTTGCGCTTAATTCTTAATTTTTCAAATTCAATGCACTGAGACTCTAACACATTATTCCTCTCACTTAAAAACAAATTGTTTTCTTTAATTTTAGTATTTTCTTTAGTGAGAGACTTAAGTAGACATGTCATTTATAGCATCATTACACTCAACTTTAGATAAATGTGCAAGGTTAGTGGTGATTACCTGATTACTTGAAGAACTTGTCTCTGTTTCATCAGACTTGGCCATTAAGGCTAGATTAACATAGCTGACATCCTCATCCTCATCCAGACCATCTGTAGCCCAGTCATTTTCTTGTGTAATAAAAGCCATTTCCTTTTGTTTGAGCAGCTCAAAGTATTTTTGTTTACAATCCACAGGCTCAAACTTCTTTTCATTGGAATATGACTTTCTACACTCACTGGCAAAGTGCCCTGCCAAGCCACATCTGAAACCCTTGAATTTTGATTTATCCACCATATTTCTATTTGGCTTAGCTGCTCCAAAGTTCTTCTTGAACTTGAGTTTGGAAAATCTTCTGGAAAGAAATGCTAGATGTTCATCAATATCTTTCATGTCATCTTGGCTCAAAGAATCTTCATTTTCTGCTGCCATCCCCTTGCCCTTATTTTCACAGACCTTTAAAGTTGATTCAACAGCTTCCATCTTCATCTCCTTCTCTTTTTCTAACTCAGAAATTAGTACAATGGATCCTCCTTTCTTCTTTCCTCTCTCTCCATCCTCTCATCTTGCTCTATTTCAAGCTCATAGGTTTTCAGGATACCATACAGTCTCTCCAAAGTAAACTCCTTGTAATATTGAGAGTTTCTCAATGAGACTGTCATAGGTTTCCATTCCTTTGGAAGAGATCTAAGGAACTTCAGATTGGAGTCTTTTGTCTGATAGACCCTTCCATGCAGCTTCAGAGCATTTAGTATTTTTTGAAACCTACTAAAGATGTGAGTGAGAGATTCACTTTCTTCACTATGAAAATGCTCATATTGCTGAATTAGTAGCTGCATCTTGTTTTCTCTAACTTGCTCAGTGCCATCACAGATAATCTGTAGTATATCTCAAACATCCTTGGCAGTTTTGCAATTGATGATGTTGTCAAACATATCACCATCAACTCCATTGAACAGGATATTCATGGCCTTCTTATCTTTCCTGACTTGTTCAATATCAGGGTCAGACCATTCATGCCTTGGCTTGGGGACATATGGCTCATTTCCAGTTGCAGCTCTCATTGGTACATGAGGGCCTCTTTCTATGCAATCTACATAGGCCTCATCTTGAGAAAGTAAATGAAGATGCATCTTTACCTTCCAGTGATGGTAATTATCTTTATCCAGAAAAGGAATTTTGACTCCAACATCCTTCTTGTTCATCTTGTTGTTTTGTTGTGATCTTTAAACTCTTTGTTTATCAAGAGCTTGCTCTGATACCAATTGTTAGTCCCTTAACAATGCAACAAGAATTACAGAAGGGGGGTTGAATGGAATTCTTGAAACTTTTTCACAAATAAAATTGTTCTAACTTAAATATATATATCAGTGTGAATTGATTTGCAGAGTGTGGAATAATAACTTGAAATGAATCAAAACACAAGTAATTAAAAACATAAATCTTTAAAAACTTTCTGGTGGATTTGAATGTATCCACCAGAGATATATAATATATCAAGAGAACTTTGTGTAGAAATTAGCTCACAGCTGCTTACAAAATGTCAACAACTAAGATTGTAGAGAAATGCTAAGAATAAAGCTTACAAATGTTTCTCTCTTGGTTGCTTAGTTAGTTGTTCTATTTGCTGCTTCTTGGTTTATATATCACCAAGATTACAAAGCAATAAGACAAGATAATAAAACAAAAACTATCAAGTCTAATACTATGCTACTTCATTACTCTATTTCAGCATCTTTGAATATCTTCATAATAGCATGGAAATGGCAATGCTTCTTTGTTCTCTAAAACCCAGTTGAATAGGCTTCCACATTCTATTTGCATACATTCGACGCATGTAACTGTGTTGTCACTGTCAACAGATGTTTAAATTCTTTATCCATCGGATTCATGATCATCCGTCGAGTTCATGATCATCCGTCGGGTTGTCTTGTTGATCATCCGTCGAATGGCATTGTTGTTTATCCGTCAGGTAGCAATCTGGCACTTGACTTCATTTCATTTATGCAGGATTACAAGACATCATCTATGTACAATTAATCAACCTATTCTGCATATCTAGTTAAAGTCAACATGCCTCGAGTACTACTTACAGAATTTAAACAATGTGTATGCAGAAATGTGCTACAGACTTATTGTTACATAAGCTACTCACTCGATGGATAATAAATCATCATCCGTCGGGACTATATTGAGTTATCCGTCGGGACTATAATCCTTATCCGTCGAGTGCTACATTTTTCACTAAGTAAAATCTACCAAGGTGTTTTTTTAATGAAATCATCAAGTACACAACATATACACAACACCTGCTAACAACCTTTTGCAAAGGTGAGTTAGATGATTCACAGAGCCACATCTTTGACATTGCTTCCTTGGGGCATCTGAAACATGAGCAAAATTGTTGCATTTGTTTATCCCAATCTTCCCATTTCTATATTTCCTCTTCTTTCTTGCATCTTAAGTTCTGTTTCCTTGACAGGTGTCTTGGAATCTTGGTTGACCATGGGCTTCTTTTCAGCTTTGGAAATTAGAGTTGTTTCTGCATTTTTCTTCTCATTGTCTTCATAATCAATTTCTTACTTTATAATCAACTCTTCTTCACTGAAATTAACTTCACATGCCTTGAACATAGGTGAAACAATCTTTTTCAGCATAGCTGGAACATCTTCACTTTGTGTTGCTTTTCCTTTGTCACCTATATCTTTCTTCTTGATGTTCAAGGCATCATAAACAAGACCAATAGCTATATTAGCATATGGCTTGTTCTTCTCATGGTATTGTCCAACCAACTCAGATGCATTTCTGAAAGATTTCAACTTAACTTCATTCTTTTCCAGTTTTTCCCTCAACATAGCTTCGATTTCAGCAGCACACTTTAGCTTGTTTTTCAGATATTCATTTTCTTGCTTGACTGACTCAAGCTCCATAAGCAGTAGATCCATCTTTTGTATTTCACTCTCAAGCTTCTCATTCACCTTGGTTAGCCTACTGACTTCCTCAGTAGCTTCTACTAGACTAGCATTTAAATTAATAATGGTTAGAGTTGGTATCTTTGATTTTGAAGTGGATACTTCCCCATGCTCAAAAGCCCTAAGTGCATAGTTTTCAACTTCTTCATCCTCATCATCAATATCAGTATCATCCCAACTCTTTACTTCTGCAATATAAGCTTTTCCAGACTACTTCTTTAAGAGAGCTTCGTACTTTGCTTCCAACTCAAGATAGGCCTTTTCTTTTTTCACCTTTTTAGGCTTTCTGCATTCAGTAACAAAGTGACCCAACTCATCACAGTTGAAACACCTTATCTTTGATCTGTCCACAGATCCTGTTTTATAGCCACCTTTCCTAACTGAATTGAACTGAGTTTTTGGTTTCCAATTGTTACTATTGGAAGATTGTCCCTTATTCGAAACAATTTGGCTTCTTGACTCAAATATTTGAAAATTTTCTAGCCAAGTAAGCCATGGACTGATCCATTTCATCTAATTCATCCAAGGTGTAATATTCATCTTCCTCAAGCTCCAACACAACTTGCTTCTAAGGTCCTTTGTTCTTATGTTCCATAGCTTGACTAATTGAAACTTGATCATCTTGCTCATCTTCACTTTATTCTATGTCATTTACAATTAAAGCCCTTGAACCATAAAAAATATGTCCATGATATGCTTTCAATGACTTCCTTTGCATCATTTCAAGTTCATAAGTCTTCAAGATTCCATATAGAACTTCCAAATTTATTCTGCTCAAATCTCTTCCTTCTCTAATAGCTGAAATTTTCTGTTCAAGATGGTCAGGAAGAGCTAGAAATAACTTTAGGTTAACCTCCTCAGCTTCATAATATTTATCATGTAGCTGCAAGTCATTTATCAATTTATTGAACCTTTCAAAAACTTTAGTAATTTCTTCTTTAGGTTTAGCCATAAACCCCTCATATTGAGAAACCAGAATCCTCCTTTGGTTTGACCTAACCTCCTCTGTTCCTTTACACAAGATCTCAATTTGTAGATTCTTTAACTCTTACCATGGAAGTGAAATGGCCATTGTGAGGATCAGAATATGTTACGACCGGCATTTTATGTAATATTATTTGTGAATAATATTAAGTTAAATAAAAATATATTCAATGCTTGTACGTTTGTGTGAGTGAAAATTTCTGCATTATAAATTTTCTTTGGGTAGTATATGATTTTTCAAAGCAAGAATTTATTTAATTTCTTTATTTTTTGATTTATAAGGAATATTCTAAGCCTTGGAGAAATTTTCTTTTAAAAGATATTTTGTTCACAAATTTTGAAAGTGATTTTATAAAATCTCTAAAAATCCAAGTTATTTTATGGTGTAAATTTTATAATTTTTGAACTTGTGTTTTATTTTATAAAAATAAATCTTTATAAATATAATTAGCAAATTACATAGTTATCCTTGCATGCAAATTCCTTCCATACATTCCAAAAGGGCTAAAGAGTCAATAACCACCCCACTAACTCTTATTTCCTAGCCAAATACCTTCTTTACCCTTGCATGCAAATTCAACCAAGTTCAAGTGGAAGGCTAATCATGTCAATTCCTAATTCCACTCACTTTTGCCAATACAAAAACCATAAGACAAGCAAAGTCATGATCATTTTTACTCATCACCCACACCACACTCACTCTTCTCTCCCTCCTCCTCCCTCACTCTCGGCTCTCTCTCTCTCACTCTCGGCCTTTAGCCGAGAACCACCCCTCCCCATTTTTCTTCATTTCTCCACCAAGCTTCTACTCTTTATACAAGTAAATGTTATCTCCCATACCATGATCATTCATATTTCAAAGAGTTTTGAGTAGAAAGTTTAAGTTTAAGGGTTGCATGTAAAGGTTTTAGTGAAACTCAAAATACAATCTTGATTCTTATGGATTTAAGGTTGTTTTTGAGAGGACTACAATGAATGGATAAGTGCCAAGTCTTGAGAAGGAAACTCTTGATGATTTAATGGCCATTTCCATCCATTTCATTCGGCCATGACCATATGGGAGCCGAATGAATGGTCCTTGAAATCATTCTTGTTGTTTTGTTCAATTTTTGCATGTTTATGTGATAATGACTTGAATTTTGTGGTGAAAATGTGATAAAACTCCTTGCATGCTAAGTGATCATCTAGGTGTACCTTATGCTAGGCTTGCATGTAAATTTTAAGATGGAATATATGTAGAAAATATGTTGTTTGGTTTGAAAAACCCAAAGGCATGCATGCATGTGGAATTCTCTTAGTTTGTTGTAATATTTTGATCATTTGGAAAAGATTTTGTTAGTGAGCTTTAATTTCAGTAGGAATAATGTGATAATATTGATTTATGCTTCTTGTTGCATGGTAATAATTTGTGGTTATCTTTTATAAAAATATATATCTTGTTGTTTCAAAGGCATGAAGATTTGCGATTTGTTAAGAGTAGTCTCTTTGTTTTGCCATAGTTGCACCTTAGGCAAGGATGATCTCACTAAGGTTATTTTGAGAAAAAGGGAGTTAAGTTCAGTAGAATACCAAGTATAGGTCTTGGTTTAAGTATTTAGTTGTTGATAATTGGGTTTGTCAAGTCAAAACCTTGGAAAATGAGAGTTATAGTTTCTGCAGAAAAATCAGTTTAGTACCCTGAGGTTTAGAGTGAGTTTTGACCATGTCATTGATGTGCACTTTGAGGCCCAAGCCACCAGAAGTTAGTATGGAGAGTATATAATAGGTTTTAGGAGTTGGTTGGAGGTTTGCATGTCATTTGGTTAGGTGCACAAGTAGAATAACAAAATCTGTCCAGCAGGGGACAGTTTTGTTGCAACTTAGAAATAGGGAGATTTGGCCATGTCATGGGTAGGCCCTCATTAGGCCCAATTGGGCCTTAGTTAGAGGGTGTGTCAGAGAAGTTTTTCCAACCATAGTTCATAGGATATGAGCTAGAACCATGTGTCACAAGTTAATTCAAGTCAGGGCATTTTCTGCCCAGAAAAACAGGGGAACCTTGGACTTTTAGCTTAGGCCCAAGAAGGCCCAAGCCAGGCCTTTGAGCCACATCAAGCTTATGAGATGCCCTTAGGTCAGGAGAGTCTTGTGTAAAAATTTTGAAGAAAAACTTGTAGTTTAAGAGTGTCTAATGCACTCAAGAAACCTTAGTTACCATTCTGAAATTTGCACCAGTAAGCACTTTCATTTATCACATAGTTTTAGGACACTTAGAAGTGAGTATTAGGTCGACCACCATAGTTGTAAGATAGTATAAGGTCAGTAGAGCAAAAGGCACAAGTGAGGGTCAATAGGTTTTGGATAATTTAGGAAAGGCACATTGAGTTAGGAAGCCCAAATTCGAAGACTTCGTTTAGTTAGCGACCAAGTAATTTAAGTGGTGAGTCGAGATCATCCGAGCCTAGTGTGGCGTTATGGTGTATGTGATGTTATTTGGTATTAATATACGATATGTGATTATGTGGCTACATGTGTACATTTAAAAATATAAATGTTGGATATGAATTAAGTATGTATAGGCCTAAGTGCCATCCATGTTTAATTTCGGGTTGTAAATAGGTTAAGATGGAAAGAATATATTATAATGAGGATTATTATTATTTATGTAGGATCTCGAGACGAGGGAAAACTTGCCTTAAAAGTCGAGTAAAGCTCCAGTTGTTGCTCCTACCAGTCAGACCAGACCAGTCTATCTTAAGGCAAGTGATTCAACTTGACCTTCGTATCTGTTGTAAACAGTTCATATATATATCGATGCAATTATCCTGAGTCATTTTGATGTATTTAAATTAAGCGTATCTTTTGTTTATCTTTGAGTTACATAGAGATGCCATGAACCCTCGAGTACATATTGCAAGTAGTTCAAAAGTCTTTCATGATAGTTTAATGCCATGATAAATTAGAGATGCGTTATAATATCTTATTGATCCTTTTGTTTATCATGCTATTGATCTCTGAGAAATCTTGATGTTGCACCCTGATGCTTTGATTCAACTCTTGAAATAACCTCGATAGAAACTTTATCTTGATACCTAAAAGCCAATCATTTCTTAAATACATTCATGATTGTTTGATAACCCTATCCTTACCCTAAAGCTTGATACCCTGTTATATACTGAGCTGACGATCGCTTTCTTTATATTTTAACACCTTTATCCTATTGGAACCAGTGATGCCTATCTTTTGATGTTCTAATACCTATATCTTGTCTACAACCGTTGCTTTAAGCCTAGTTTGGCATTACTCTTTCATCTTATCCAATAGCCTGGCTTAATTTCCTTGTCTAAGTTCTTGTTTATGGAAACCTCTCAATTACCCTAATATAGTAAATTCTAGTAGATCATGGCCCTGAGATTTAGTGTCATATTTCCAGTGTTTCAAGTTGATCTATAATCCCTTGATAAAAATAATTACAGTCGAAAGAGATTTTGTCATAAATCGGCATCAGTTTTTAAAATGATTAAAACGTGGATTTTTCAGTCCCAAAGGGGGACAAATGTTTTCTTGAATGGTGGATCTGGACTGAGACGCGAGTCCTTTCCACACTTATATTAGGCTTAAAAGTTGCCTAGGGATTCCCAATAATGTTTTAGAACCCAGCGAGGTTCGGGATTACTTCGCGGCTGATCACCGGCTGTAATCCGTAGCGTCATAAAATGATTTTGATTAAGAATGGTTTTAAAATTTGTTTTGATGCAAGCAAAATGATGCCAACTCACATAAGTTTTATCTCTCGATTATCATTGATTATGCCATTCCATTGTCATTCCTAAAGGTATATCTCGATTTATGCTTTGCGTTGTATTGTTAGCACTTGTTGAGCTTTTGGCTCACTTCTTGCTTTAACCCTGATATTACAGCTAGCAGCCATGGTTAGATTCAAGCAGACTGCCCGTAAGACCTGTGATGCGGATGCTTATGTTCGAGCCCAGGTAGAATAAGTAATAATAGTTGTGTGAGGACTCGGTATTTGTAATCAGATGTAATAGTTGGTAGTGTTGGGCTGTTCCAAACCCTAAACTGTAAGATCTTGGATTTTGGTTGTGTAGTACTCATTCAAATGATGTAATAACTATAATTATTTTGCTATTTAAGTTGGGGGTGTGACAGGTTTTGGTATCAGAGCTACGGTTTAGAGTCCCTGAACAGCCCAAATAGGTTATAGGACTTGTGAGTAGGTTATAGATACTATGCGAGAGAGTAGGTAAAGTAAATTATTATTAATACTCCTCTTATTTGTCAGCAAAGGGCGCATTCCTCGTCATCCTCTGGGTCGGACGACACTATTGCTTTCTCCGTGTATGCTGAGTTGAGGCGCGAGTTCGACATGCTTCAGGGCAAGTACGACCGACTGATAGACCGACTGAAGAACGTGTATCCGGACAGCCGAAACTACGAAGGGAAGCCCAAGGAGCAGATGATTGCGAGACTTGAGACCTTGGTTCGGTACGTTAACACTAAGCTTGAGGAGATGCCAGCGCACCGGGACCGTACCAGCCAGTATGTCATTCAGATGGTGGCGGATGAGCTCCAGAGCATTGTGAAGACACTTCGAGAGGAAAAGTCTACCAAGCCCCGTTCAGATGGAGTGGAGCCTTAGTTCTTTCCATTTACCTTTCATGTTGTTGTACTATCAGACTCTATGGAATCCCCAGTTGTTTCCGTCTTTCCTTTAAATAAGCCTGTTATTTCTCGAATCAGACTATGTCCCAATCCTATGTACTGTGACCTTTAAAATTTCAATAATTATGTGCTATTGTTCCATTTGCTCTCAACTGTTATTTTATGTTTTTATCATCATATCTGCTTAATTTGGAAACGTGACCCCATATGTAAACAAGAATGCCATGCGATACCCTCGAATCGTTTTATCATTCATATTTGTTATAACACAACTCTTATTTCAGGATCATGCCTCCCAAAAAGAAGAACCCAACAACCACCTTCACCACAGACCCAAACATTCTTCAACTACTGGAAACCTTGCAACAGCAAACCAATGCTATAGCTCAACAACAACTAACTCTTCAACAACGAATTGAAAACCAAGATAACCGTGAGCCATATCAACCACCTGAACCACCAGTACCACCAAGACAAATTGTCACTTTCAAGGTTTTTCAGAGTGTGAATCCACCTGTATTTCATGATACCACTGATCCAGTGATAGCAAACACATGGATCAAGGAGATAGAAAGGACTTTTGAGTTGGTACAGTTAGGGGACGATCAGAAGACGCTGTATGCCACTTACTTCTTGAAGGGAGAAGTCATTTATTGGTGGGAATCAGTAAAAGCTATGGAAGTCACTCAGCAGATTTCTTGGGAGAGATTTAAGAAGTTATTTCTGGACAAGTATTACCCTAAGTACATGCAGAATCAGATGGAGCTAAAATTTCTTGAGTTAAAGCAAGGGAACATGACTGTACTGGAATATGAGAAGAAGTTCACTGAGTTGTCAAGGTTTGTGACAAAATATACCAGCACTGAGGAAGAAAAAGCAAAGAAATTTCAGCAAGGATTGGAGCCTTGGATCAGAGATAGGGTGGCTATGTTTGAACTTGAGACTTATGCGGGAGTAGTACAGAAAGCTGCTCTGATTGAGAATAATGGGATGCAGTCAAGGAAAGAGAGGGATAACAAGAAGAGGAAGGTTCCATTTTATGGAGAAAAGTCTGAAGCTGGAAATTCGCAAGATCGGAATGTAAAGAGGATTGGTTTCCAGAAGGGCGGAAATTTTCAAAGGAAAGGAAATTTGGGCAAAAGGCAAGAATCAAAAGGGAACAATCAGGCAAGCCAAGGGCAAGTTGGAGAAAACAGGTTCCAGAGGCCAGAATGCAAGCACTGTGGAAGAAGGCACCCCGGAGTATGCAATAAGCTGAGTATGACCTGTTATAGGTGCAATCAGAAGGGACATTTGGCAAATGAGTGCAAGATGCCGAAGCCAGGAGTTACGTGCTACAAATGTGGGAAGACTGGACACATGGCTAGGGAGTGTAAGGCAACAGGACCAGTCAGAGCTCTGATGAACGTGGCAAGTACCAGTGCAAGCGTGCCAGCTGAGGTATTGGCATTACCTCCACCACCCGCACCAACCCCGCAAGCAACAGCAAGGACATTTGACCTAAAGATGAAAGATGCTGTTCAGAATTCTGAGGTGATAGCAGGTACACTTTTACTCAATAATGTCAAAGCCAAAGTATTGATTGATTCGGGAGCCACAAGATCTTTCATATCAGAATCTTTTGTTGATAAGATCCAATGTGATAAAACGGTTATGAGTGAGGTAGTAAATGTGGTAATTGCGAACCAAGAGAAGATTCCTGTGAATCAATTTTGTCCAAAATGTGAGATTGATATTTCGGGATATAAGTTCTCGGCCGACTTGATACTCTTCAAGCTGGGAGAGTTTGATATAATCTTAGGAATGGATTGGTTAGGAGAGAATAGCGCGCAGATAAATTGTAAGACCAAGAGAGTGAATTTAAAGACGAAGAGTGGAGAGAAGGTAGTATTTAAGGGACAGAGGCAAGAGCGACTATTTCTTACAATTATTCAGGCTAAGAAGTTACTTAGAAAAGGTTGTGAGTCGTTCCTAGCATATGTAGTGGATTCAGAGAGAGGCAGCCCCAGCATGGAAGATATTCCTGTAGTTAATGAGTTTCCCGATGTGTTTCCCGACGAACTACCAGGCTTACCACCAGATCGACAAATTGAGTTCGAGATCAACCTTGCTCCAGGCACGGAACCAGTTTCAAAGGCTCCGTATAGGATGGCACCAGCAGAAATGAAAGAGTTGGCGAGCCAGCTACAAGAATTATTGGATAAGGGAGTGATACGACCAAGTACGTCGCCATGGGGAGCACCTGTTCTCTTTGTGAAGAAGAAAGATGGGAGTATGCGTCTATGCATAGATTACCGGGAGTTGAATAAAGTAACGATCAAGAACCGCTACCCGCTACCAAGAATAGATGACCTTTTTGATCAGTTAAAGGGAGCAAAATGTTTTTCGAAGATTGACTTGAGATCGGGATACCATCAATTAAAGATCAAGGAAGGAGATATTCCCAAGACCGCATTTAGGACCAGATATGGGCATTATGAATTCCTAGTAATGCCGTTTGGATTGACCAACGCCCCGGCCGCATTCATGGATCTGATGAATCGAGTATTTAAGAAGTATTTGGATAAATTTGTCGTGGTATTTATTGATGACATCCTTATTTATTCTAAATCGGAAGAAGAACATATGCAGCATCTCTGGATAGCATTGGAGATACTCCGACAAGAGAAGTTGTATGCCAAGTTTACCAAATGTGAGTTTTGGTTAAAGGAAGTTCAATTTTTGGGGCATGTTATTGGAAATGATGGAATTGAAGTGGATCCGGCGAAGATTGATGCAGTTATGAGTTGGGAGAGGCCAAGGACTCCTACGGAAGTGCGAAGTTTTCTAGGATTGGCCGGATACTATAGAAGATTCGTCAAGGATTTCTCGAAGATCGCCACACCATTGACCAAGTTAACCAGAAAGAATCAAAAGTTTGAATGGAGTGCAGAATGTGAAAATAGCTTTCAAGAGTTAAAACAGAAGTTGGTAACAGCTCCGGTGTTAGTACTTCCAGATGATCAAGGGAATTTTGTAATATTCAGCGACGCTTCACATAAGGGTTTGGGTTGTGTGTTGATGCAACACAGTAAGGTAATAGCATATGCGTCAAGACAGTTGAAGCCGCACGAGTTAAAGTATCCGACGCATGACTTGGAACTAGCCGCCATAGTGTTCGCACTCAAGATTTGGAGACACTATCTCTATGGAGAAAAGTGTGAAATCTACACGGATCACAAGAGCTTAAAGTACATTTTTACTCAGAAAGAGCTCAATATGAGGCAGAGGAGATGGCTGGAATTGATTAAGGACTATGACTGTTCGATAAATTACCATCCTGGAAAGGCGAACGTAGTGGCCGATGCGCTGAGTCGGAAGGAAAGATTGAATGCAATGATAACATCAAAAGAGTTATCTGAAGAAATCGGAAAATTTGAACTGGAACTTTGTGCTTATGGGAAAGTCAAAGAAGTTTGTCATACAATGACCTTTCAGCCAACACTAATGGAAAAGATAAAGAAGTGTCAAGAGGAAGTAATGGAAAAAGAGAAAAATCAGTTATCTGGAGAAGAGATTAATACTAAAAAGGATGAGCAAGGAATACTAAGGTTTTCATCCAGAATATGGATTCCCCATGCATCTGAATTAAAGAATGAGATCCTCCATGAAGCCCACCATTCGAAATTTTCAATCCACCCGGGAAGCACCAAGATGTATCAAGACTTAAAGAAGAACTTTTGGTGGCCAAATATGAAAAGAGACGTAGCAGAATGGGTTGCGAAGTGCTATACCTGTCAGAAAGTAAAGGCAGAACATCAACGACCAAGCGGATTAATTCAGCCCCTGAAGATTCCAGAATGGAAATGGGAAAACATCGCTATGGACTTTATAGTAGGACTACCACGAACAAAGTCCGGACATGACACAATATGGGTTATAATTGATCGTCTTACGAAGTCGGCGCATTTCCTTCCAATAAATGAGAAGTCGTCACTGGACAAGTTGGTTCATCTGTATGTGCACGAAATCGTATTAAGGCATGGAGTACCTGTATCAATAGTTTCAGACAGAGATCCCCGATTTAACTCAAGATTCTGGAAGCAATTCCAGGAATGTCTTGGCACGAAGTTGAATATGAGTACGGCGTATCACCCGCAGACTGATGGCCAGAGTGAAAGAACAATTCAAACAATTGAAGACATGTTGCGCAGTTGTGCAATCGATTTTGCTGGAAGTTGGGACGACCACCTGCCATTAATTGAATTTTCATATAACAACAGCTATCATTCCAGTATCGGCATGCCACCATATGAAGCTTTGTACGGGCGAAAATGTAGATCACCAACAAGTTGGGATGAAGTAGGAGAAGGAAGAATTCTCGGCTCAGAATTGGTACAACAGTTGCATGACTCAGTCAAGTTAATTCAGAAAAGGTTGCTTGCTGCTCAAGATAGACAGAGGAAGTATGCGGATCCAGCGCGCAAGGATGTTCAATTCCAAATTGGCGAAGCTGTGTTGCTAAAAGTGTCACCTAGGAAAGGGTTGATAAGATTTGGCAAGAAAGGAAAGTTAGCACCTAGATACGTAGGTCCTTTTGAGATTTTGAGTCAAGTAGGAAAGGTGGCCTACGAGTTGGCCTTACCATCTCAGTATCAGCATGTGCATAATGTGTTCCATGTGTCGTTGCTTAAGAAGTACAATCCTGACGCTAGCCATGTGATAGAATATGAACCTGTAGAAATTCAGGCAGACCTGTCATTTGTGGAGCAACCGGTTAAAGTACTCGACTGGCAAGTAAAGAGTCTTAGAAATAAATCAGTAAAGTTAGTGAAAGTACTTTGGAGGAACCCTAAGGTCGAAGAGTCGACTTGGGAGTTAGAGTCTGATATGCGTTCCCGGTATCCTCATCTGTTCTCTTAGATTCTGGGGACAGAATCCCTTAAGGGGGAGAGGATGTTACGACCGGCATTTTATGTAATATTATTTGTGAATAATATTAAGTTAAATAAAAATATATTCAATGCTTGTACGTTTGTGTGAGTGAAAATTTCTGCATTATAAATTTTCTTTGGGTAGTATATGATTTTTCAAAGCAAGAATTTATTTAATTTCTTTATTTTTTGATTTATAAGGAATATTCTAAGCCTTGGAGAAATTTTCTTTTAAAAGATATTTTGTTCACAAATTTTGAAAGTGATTTTATAAAATCTCTAAAAATCCAAGTTATTTTATGGTGTAAATTTTATAATTTTTGAACTTGTGTTTTATTTTATAAAAATAAATCTTTATAAATATAATTAGCAAATTACATAGTTATCCTTGCATGCAAATTCCTTCCATACATTCCAAAAGGGCTAAAGAGTCAATAACCACCCCACTAACTCTTATTTCCTAGCCAAATACCTTCTTTACCCTTGCATGCAAATTCAACCAAGTTCAAGTGGAAGGCTAATCATGTCAATTCCTAATTCCACTCACTTTTGCCAATACAAAAACCATAAGACAAGCAAAGTCATGATCATTTTTACTCATCACCCACACCACACTCACTCTTCTCTCCCTCCTCCTCCCTCACTCTCGGCTCTCTCTCTCTCACTCTCGGCCTTTAGCCGAGAACCACCCCTCCCCATTTTTCTTCATTTCTCCACCAAGCTTCTACTCTTTATACAAGTAAATGTTATCTCCCATACCATGATCATTCATATTTCAAAGAGTTTTGAGTAGAAAGTTTAAGTTTAAGGGTTGCATGTAAAGGTTTTAGTGAAACTCAAAATACAATCTTGATTCTTATGGATTTAAGGTTGTTTTTGAGAGGACTACAATGAATGGATAAGTGCCAAGTCTTGAGAAGGAAACTCTTGATGATTTAATGGCCATTTCCATCCATTTCATTCGGCCATGACCATATGGGAGCCGAATGAATGGTCCTTGAAATCATTCTTGTTGTTTTGTTCAATTTTTGCATGTTTATGTGATAATGACTTGAATTTTGTGGTGAAAATGTGATAAAACTCCTTGCATGCTAAGTGATCATCTAGGTGTACCTTATGCTAGGCTTGCATGTAAATTTTAAGATGGAATATATGTAGAAAATATGTTGTTTGGTTTGAAAAACCCAAAGGCATGCATGCATGTGGAATTCTCTTAGTTTGTTGTAATATTTTGATCATTTGGAAAAGATTTTGTTAGTGAGCTTTAATTTCAGTAGGAATAATGTGATAATATTGATTTATGCTTCTTGTTGCATGGTAATAATTTGTGGTTATCTTTTATAAAAATATATATCTTGTTGTTTCAAAGGCATGAAGATTTGCGATTTGTTAAGAGTAGTCTCTTTGTTTTGCCATAGTTGCACCTTAGGCAAGGATGATCTCACTAAGGTTATTTTGAGAAAAAGGGAGTTAAGTTCAGTAGAATACCAAGTATAGGTCTTGGTTTAAGTATTTAGTTGTTGATAATTGGGTTTGTCAAGTCAAAACCTTGGAAAATGAGAGTTATAGTTTCTGCAGAAAAATCAGTTTAGTACCCTGAGGTTTAGAGTGAGTTTTGACCATGTCATTGATGTGCACTTTGAGGCCCAAGCCACCAGAAGTTAGTATGGAGAGTATATAATAGGTTTTAGGAGTTGGTTGGAGGTTTGCATGTCATTTGGTTAGGTGCACAAGTAGAATAACAAAATCTGTCCAGCAGGGGACAGTTTTGTTGCAACTTAGAAATAGGGAGATTTGGCCATGTCATGGGTAGGCCCTCATTAGGCCCAATTGGGCCTTAGTTAGAGGGTGTGTCAGAGAAGTTTTTCCAACCATAGTTCATAGGATATGAGCTAGAACCATGTGTCACAAGTTAATTCAAGTCAGGGCATTTTCTGCCCAGAAAAACAGGGGAACCTTGGACTTTTAGCTTAGGCCCAAGAAGGCCCAAGCCAGGCCTTTGAGCCACATCAAGCTTATGAGATGCCCTTAGGTCAGGAGAGTCTTGTGTAAAAATTTTGAAGAAAAACTTGTAGTTTAAGAGTGTCTAATGCACTCAAGAAACCTTAGTTACCATTCTGAAATTTGCACCAGTAAGCACTTTCATTTATCACATAGTTTTAGGACACTTAGAAGTGAGTATTAGGTCGACCACCATAGTTGTAAGATAGTATAAGGTCAGTAGAGCAAAAGGCACAAGTGAGGGTCAATAGGTTTTGGATAATTTAGGAAAGGCACATTGAGTTAGGAAGCCCAAATTCGAAGACTTCGTTTAGTTAGCGACCAAGTAATTTAAGTGGTGAGTCGAGATCATCCGAGCCTAGTGTGGCGTTATGGTGTATGTGATGTTATTTGGTATTAATATACGATATGTGATTATGTGGCTACGTGTGTACATTTAAAAATATAAATGTTGGATATGAATTAAGTATGTATAGGCCTAAGTGCCATCCATGTTTAATTTCGGGTTGTAAATAGGTTAAGATGGAAAGAATATATTATAATGAGGATTATTATTATTTATGTAGGATCTCGAGACGAGGGAAAACTTGCCTTAAAAGTCGAGTAAAGCTCCAGTTGTTGCTCCTACCAGTCAGACCAGACCAGTCTATCTTAAGGCAAGTGATTCAACTTGACCTTCGTATCTGTTGTAAACAGTTCATATATATATCGATGCAATTATCCTGAGTCATTTTGATGTATTTAAATTAAGCGTATCTTTTGTTTATCTTTGAGTTACATAGAGATGCCATGAACCCTCGAGTACATATTGCAAGTAGTTCAAAAGTCTTTCATGATAGTTTAATGCCATGATAAATTAGAGATGCGTTATAATATCTTATTGATCCTTTTGTTTATCATGCTATTGATCTCTGAGAAATCTTGATGTTGCACCCTGATGCTTTGATTCAACTCTTGAAATAACCTCGATAGAAACTTTATCTTGATACCTAAAAGCCAATCATTTCTTAAATACATTCATGATTGTTTGATAACCCTATCCTTACCCTAAAGCTTGATACCCTGTTATATACTGAGCTGACGATCGCTTTCTTTATATTTTAACACCTTTATCCTATTGGAACCAGTGATGCCTATCTTTTGATGTTCTAATACCTATATCTTGTCTACAACCGTTGCTTTAAGCCTAGTTTGGCATTACTCTTTCATCTTATCCAATAGCCTGGCTTAATTTCCTTGTCTAAGTTCTTGTTTATGGAAACCTCTCAATTACCCTAATATAGTAAATTCTAGTAGATCATGGCCCTGAGATTTAGTGTCATATTTCCAGTGTTTCAAGTTGATCTATAATCCCTTGATAAAAATAATTACAGTCGAAAGAGATTTTGTCATAAATCGGCATCAGTTTTTAAAATGATTAAAACGTGGATTTTTCAGTCCCAAAGGGGGACAAATGTTTTCTTGAATGGTGGATCTGGACTGAGACGCGAGTCCTTTCCACACTTATATTAGGCTTAAAAGTTGCCTAGGGATTCCCAATAATGTTTTAGAACCCAGCGAGGTTCGGGATTACTTCGCGGCTGATCACCGGCTGTAATCCGTAGCGTCATAAAATGATTTTGATTAAGAATGGTTTTAAAATTTGTTTTGATGCAAGCAAAATGATGCCAACTCACATAAGTTTTATCTCTCGATTATCATTGATTATGCCATTCCATTGTCATTCCTAAAGGTATATCTCGATTTATGCTTTGCGTTGTATTGTTAGCACTTGTTGAGCTTTTGGCTCACTTCTTGCTTTAACCCTGATATTACAGCTAGCAGCCATGGTTAGATTCAAGCAGACTGCCCGTAAGACCTGTGATGCGGATGCTTATGTTCGAGCCCAGGTAGAATAAGTAATAATAGTTGTGTGAGGACTCGGTATTTGTAATCAGATGTAATAGTTGGTAGTGTTGGGCTGTTCCAAACCCTAAACTGTAAGATCTTGGATTTTGGTTGTGTAGTACTCATTCAAATGATGTAATAACTATAATTATTTTGCTATTTAAGTTGGGGGTGTGACAGAATATACAGTAAATTGGCCATCCCGATAAACAGCAGTGTTTTCTTTTTCCGTAGTGTAAAGTTAGATCTGTCAAAGGTGGGGATTTTGATGCAGCTAAGTTTTTGGGTATTCATTCTTCTATGATCTTTAATATGTTTACTTTTAGATTTTGCTCTCATACCACTTGTGAGGCAATGAATACAACACAAGGGGGTGAATGTGTTTTAGACAATTTAAGTGACTTTTTATTTTTATTAAGCTTGGTAAACAAAACAGTTAAGAAATGTAACTTGTAAAGCTAGTATGGTATGAATGAAATTATAAGACAAGCACAGGAACACGCTATCATTCAAAACTTCATTTAATTTTATATTAAAATCAAGTATGTATTTTGCTACAAATTTCTGAGTTCTTATTATGTTAAGAACTCAGCTTCTCTCTTGAGAGTTACAAGAAATTTCATATCTATTTGTTACAACTAAAACAAAGCAACCAGTGTTTACTTTATACAACAGTAAACACTGGTTATTACACCACATACAATAACATGTGCTAAACCCTATTTTTGGATATTAAAATCTTTCTATTTCTGGCTTAGTGTATCTTTGCTAATCTTGCACGCCTGTGACTTTAGTTTTCCAGTAAATCTTGGGCTTTGATCTTGTACTCTTCAAGTTGCTTTTTGTAGACTTGTCAATCCAATTGATTGGATTGTTTGTTGATTGATAATCTTGGACATTGAACTGGTATGCACTTTTTACATTGAGTTTTACCTTGAGATCTCCAGTTTGGTATATAGAGAATCTTGACATCTCGATAAGTATAATGGATTATCGAGATCTCTCATTACTCTATTGTTACAGACTTATTCTTACATAAGCTACTCACTCGAAGGATAATAAATCATCATCCGTCGGGACTATATTGAGTTATCCGTCGGGACTATAATCCTTATCCGTCGAGTGCTACATTTTTCACTAAGTAAAATCTACCAAGGTGTTTTCTTAATGAAATCATCAAGTACACAACATATACACAACACCTGCTAATGACCTTTTACAAAGGTGAGTTAGATGATTCACAGAACCACATCTTTGACATTGCTTCCTTGGAGCATCTGTAACATGAGAAAAATTGTTGCGTTTGTTTATCCCAATCTTCCCATTTCTATTTTTCTTCTTCTTTCTTGCATCTTAAGTTTTGTTTCCTTAACAGGTGTCTTAGAATCTTGATTGACCATGGACTTCTTTTCAGCTTTGGAAATTAGAGTTGTTTCTGCATTTTTCTTCTCATTGTCTTCATCATCAATTTCTTACTTTATAATCAACTCTTCTTCACTGAAATTAATTTCACATGCCTTGAACATAGGTGAAACAATCTTTTTCAGCATAGCTGGAACATTTTCATTTTTTGTTGCTTTTCCTTTGTCACCTATATCTTTCTTCTTGATGTTCAAGGCATCATAAACAAGACCAATAGCTATATTAGCATATGGCTTGTTCTTCTCATGGTATTGTCCAACCAACTCAGCTGCATTTCTGAAAGATTTCAACTTGACGTCATTCTTTTGCAGCTTTTCCCACAACACAGCTTCGATTTCAGCAGCACACTTTAGCTTGTTTTTCAGTTATTCATTTTCTTGCTTGACTGACTCAAGCTCCATAAGCAATAGATCAATCTTTTGTATTTCACTCTCAAGCTTCTCATTAGCCTTGGTTAGCCTACTGACTTCCTCAGTAGCTTCTACTAGACTAACATTTAAATTAATAATGGTTAAAGTTGGTATCTTTGATTTTGAAGTGGATGCTTCCCCATGCTCAAAAGCCCTGAGTGCATAGTTTCCAACTTCTTCATCATCATCATCAATATCAGTATCATCCCAACTCTTTACTTTTGGAATATAAGCTTTTGCAGACTGCTTCTTCAAGAGAGCTTCGTACTTTGCTTCCAACTCAAGATAGGCCTTATCTTTATTCACCTTTTTAGGTTTTCTGCATTCAGTAACAAAGTGACCCAACTCATCACAGTTGAAACACCTTATTTTTGATCAGTCCACAGATCCTATTTTGTAGCCACCTTTTCTAACTGAATTGAACTGAGTTTTTGGTTTCCAATTGTTACTGTTGGAAGATTGTCCCTTGCTTCGAAATAATTTTGCTTCTTGACTCTTATATTTGAAAATTTTCAAGCCAAGTAAGCCATGGACTGATCCATTTCATCTAATTCATCCAAGGTGTAATATTCATCTTTCTCCAGCTCCAACACAACTTGCTTCTAAGGTCCTTTGTTCTTATGTTCTATAGCTTGACTAATTGAAACTTGATCATCTTGCTCATCTTCACTTTATTCTATGTCATTTACAATTAAAGCACTTGAACCATAAAAAATATGTCCATGATGTGCTTTCAATGACTTCCTTTGCATCATTTCAAGTTCATAAGTCTTCAAGATTCCATATAGAACTTCCAAATTTATTCTCCTCAAATCTCTTCCTTCTCTAATAGCTGAAATTTTCTGTTCAAGATGGTCAGGAAGAGCTAGAAATAACTTTAGGTTAACCTCCTCAGCTTCATAATATTTATCATGTAGCTGCAAGTCATTTATCAATTTATTGAACCTTTCAAAAACTTCAGTAATTTCTTCTTTAGGTTTAGCCATAAATCCCTCATATTGGGAAACCAGAATCCTCCTTTGGTTTGACCTAACCTCCTCTGTTCCTTCACACAAGATCTCAATCTGTAGATTCTTTAACTCTTACCATGGGAGTGAAATGGCCATTGTGAGGATCAGAATATACAGTAAATTGGCCATCCCGATAAACAGTAGTATTTTCTTTTTCCTTAGTGTAAAGTTAGATCTGTCAAAGGTGGGGATTTTGATGCTGCTAAGTTTTTGGGTATTCATTCTTCCAAGATCTTTAATATGTTTACTTTCAGATTTTGCTCTCATACCACTTGTGAGGTAATGAATAAAACACAAGGGGGTGAATGTGTTTTAGACAATTTAAGTGACTTTTTTTTATTAAGCTTGGTAAACAAAACAGTTAAGAAATGTAACTTGTAAAGCTAGTATGGTATGAATGAAATTATAAGACATGCACAGGAACACACTATCTTTCAAACCTTCCTTTATTTTATATTAAAATCAAGTATGTATTTTGCTACAAATTTCTGAGTTCTTGTTATGTTAAGAACTCAGCTTCTCTCTTGAGAGTTACAAGAAATTTCAGATCTATTTGTTACAACTAAAACAAAGCAACCAGTGTTTACTTTATACAACAGTAAACACTGGTTATTACACAACATGCAATAACATGTGCTAAACCCTATTTTTGGATATTAAAATCTTTCTATTTCTGGCTTAGTGTATCTTTGCTAATCTTGCACGCATGTGACTTTAGTTTTCCAGTTAATCTTGGGCTTTGATCTTGTACTCTTCAAGTTGCTTTTTGTAGACTTGTCAATCCAACTGATTGGATTGTCTATTGATTGATAATCTTGGATATTGAACTTGTATGCACATTTTACTTTGAGTTTTACCTTGAGATCTCCAGTTTGGTATATAGAGAATCTTGATATCTCGATAAGTATAATGGATTATCGAGATCTCTCATTACTCTATAGTTGTTTTGACTTGTAGAGGCCTCTGAGTTCTCTATAAGAGAATTTAGCTTTTCGATATCTCTCTTCTTCATGTCTTCACTTTGGCTTATCGATATCTCTGAGTTCTATAGTGGCAAATAGACTTATCGATATCTCAGAGATCTCTAGTGATATTTTGACTTGTCGATATCTCAGAGATCTCTAGTGATATTTTGCCTTGTCGATATCTCAGAGATTTCTAGTGATATTTTGACTTATCGATATCTCTAGAGTTCTCTAGTGAAGAAATGACTTGTCGATATCTCCAATCTTCATGTCTTCAATTTGGCTTGTCGATATCTCTGAGTTCTCTAGTAGCTTTCCTGACTTCTCTATAAGTCATTCTGGAGTACTCGAATAACTTCTCTATAACACTAAATCTGTGACTTGTAGAGATCTTGACTTAGAACATTTTTCGCAAAACAGATTTATTCAACTCCAAGCTTCTTCATAATTCTTCTGAGGTATGATCTTCTTGATCTTCTTCCAGATAGAATTCTTAGGCTTGATACTGTTTACAGAAAATGTCTCCAGTTTGCCCTTGAACATTTTTACAGAATTTAAATGTTACAATACAAAATACAAACTAAGATTACTATATAACTTACTTAGGGTTGTCAATTTAACTTAGTCTTGTTATAGTGCAGGCATGTCTTGCACAACAGTTATGATCCTTTACTAGAAAGCTGGAGTCCACTCCCACGGAATCCTGACTGAAACACTTCAACTTTGATTCTTTCGACGGGCTTACCAACCCCGAGGAGCATCTGAACTATTTCGAACAAATTTCAAATATCTGCGATTACAGTGATCTCATAAGGTGTCGCTTCTTTGCGTCAACTCTGAAGGGAGGAGCTCTGAAATGGTTCAACCAGATCCCGTCCCAGAGCATGGATTCATGGAGGGACTTTCAATAGATTTTCTAAAAAGGTTCCAGGCCAACCATATGAATGAATTGCAAATGTGCCATTTGGAAACAATCCAACAGTAGAGCAAAGAGTCCCTCCCTGAATTCATCAAGAGATTCCAGGAAGCGATTAATCAACTCTCCAACCTAGAGGAGAAGGAGGCTATGAATATTTTTCCAAGGAATTTGTATCCGGTGTCTTGTGAAGGTTATTCCAAAGACTTGATCCATAGAAAGCCCTAGATCCTCGCATCTGCCTATGCCTTGGCCTTCAAATTCATAAAAGAGAATGACTTCCTTAAATCAATAAAGATGAATAGAAGAATCCACGATGATGACGAGTCCCCAGAGTGGTTCTCATCATACAAAAAAGATAAAAGATTCAAGGTTGACAGGCAGTCTAACTACATCCAACAGTCCCAGGGAACCCCACACGGGATAGCTATTTAGGACCCCAGAGGTATGATAGGAAGTCAAGTGCTAAGAGATAGCAAAAATCGGAGCCCGAATAGAGACCCCTCAACAGGCCCTGGGCCGACATCCTAAGGGAAGTAAAAGAAAAACCCTTTTATTATCCTCTGAAACCCCTCCTAGCTCCTCCGGAGAACAGGGCAAGAGATAAACATTCCGGATACCATGAAGATCACGGTCATACGACTGAAAATTGTATCTCCTTCAAAATGTTCATCGAAGACCAGATCAAGAAAGGAAACATGAACCAGTATGTGCAAATAAAGTCGAACGAAAATGATAAGAGCCAGGAAAATGGTAAGCATGTAGTAAATGTAGTCTTTGGCGGCACAACCTCACCACCCCGGAGCCCAGACATGGACAACGATGTCATGATGATCCAGCCATTCAAAGATGACTCGATTCACTTCTTCTATTCAGAATACGAAGGGCTGGATCCGGATGACAACAAAGCCCTGATGGTCACTCTCGATGTTGCAGAAAATAACTTAAAAAGAATCTTGGTTAAAAATGGTTCTTCTACAAATATAGTTTTGAACAAACACTCAATAGAATGAAGCTCGACCATCTACATGGAACCCTTCCTAGAATACCCTCTTTAGTGATTCGAAAATTTAATGATACCTATCAGATGAGTAATCTACCTTCCTGTTACGACCGATATTTCTAAACCTTATCTATATATAATTGTGTGTTTATAATTGAGATTTAAATTGTGTGGAATTATAAATGTGGGTGATCTATATGTTGAAGTGCCTATCAATTAAATGTTTAATGTATTAGTTTATATAAAAAATTTTGAAAGGAAAATCGTATTATTTGGTATTTTTAAATGAAAATCAAAAGTATTCCACTCTATATGAAAAATCGATTTTAAAAGTCTTTTAACAACAAATTTTCAAATCTTATATCATTAAATTTTTAAAATCATAAGCTATTTTATAATATATTATTTGTGATTTATGAAAGTGTATTTATATTTATAGAAATTGTTTTATATAGATTAGTTGATTTTTAATTTGCAAATTACTTAGTTGCCCATGAATGCATTTTACTCCCAACACAAGATAAGGGCAAATTTAGAAATTCCAACCCCACTAACTACTACTTCACTAACCAAGTTACTTCTTTGTCCTTGCATGCAAATTGTCACAAGCTTGCTAGAAGGTCACTTTTGTAAATTCTCAATTCCACTCACATTTTAATCAAATTAAAACCATAAAACTAAGAACAAGTTGTCATAATTCTCACCTCACTCTCACTTCACTCCACTCCACTCCACTCTCACCTCCCTCCTCCTTCTCTCTCGTCCCTCTATCTTGGCCTCTCTCGGTCGAAGCCCCCACCCCCATTCTCCTTCATTTTCATTCAAACCTCCACACTTCATTTAAGTAATCTCACTTCCCATATATTGTTCATTTATAATCCAAAGAGTTTATGATGAAAAACCTATATTTTGATCTTGCATGGTAGTGTTTTGTTAAACTCAAAGTGAACACCCTTGATTCTTGTGAATCTAAGGCTTTCACCATGAGATATATTCTAATGGGGTTGAGAATGGCTAGACATGAGTGTTTCACACTTATGCAAATGTTGTTTTCACCCTATTCCATTCGGAAATGACTTGTTAGGAGCCGAATGGATGGTGCTCTAGTTGCTTTGTTTGATATTTGTATGTTTATTTGATAAAAGCATGGATTTGGAAATAAAAACTTGATAAAACTCTTTGCATGCTAAGTGATCATATTAGTTATGGTTAATGCTAGGCTTTCATGTTGATTTTATGATGAAATTTATATGGAAAGCATAGTGTTTTTGGCTAGTAAGTCCAAAAGCATGCATGCATAAGTTCAACTCATGATTTTTGAAAGTTCTTGATTATTTAGATTGATTTTTGTTAATAAACTCTACTTTTAGTTGAGTTAAGATATTGATTATGATTTGTGCTCCTTGTTATGTGATTTTGATTCAAATATATATATGGAGAACTTAAGTTGTTATTTTCGAAATTGTGATGACTTGTAATTAGTATATTATTTTAACTCTTGTTTTACTATATTGCACCTTAGGTAAGGATGATCTCTACTAAGCCAATGTTGTGTATTGGAGTGTTAGTTCAGTAGGTTACCTTGGTTGAGGGTTAGTTTGGGTTTGGTTGATGTTTGGTTTGGTTTGTGAAGTGGGAAATCATAGTGGAAAGAGTACATTAAATTCTGCAGATTTGCAGTTTGGTAACATGAGGTTTAGGGTGAGATTTGACCTTGTCATTGTAATGCACTTTGATGAACAAGTCACCAGAAGCTAGTACTAGGGGTATACTTCAGATTTTAGGTGTTTGTTAGAGGTTTGTAGGTTGTTTGGTTAGGTGCACGAGTGAAAACACCAAATCTGTCCAGCAGGGAGCATTTTTGCTACAACCTAGAAATGAGGAGTTTTGACCATGTCATGGGTAGGCCCTCACTAGGCCTTGGTTGGCCCTAGTTAGAGGGAGTGTTAGAGGTGTTTTTCTAGCCATAGTTCATAGGACTTGAGTTAGAATCATGTGTCTAGAAAACAGGGGAACCTTGGACTTTAAGCTTAGGCCTAGGTAGGCCCAAGCTAGGCCTTTGAGTCACACCAAGTTAGGGAGTTGCCTTATGATCAGACGAGTCTAGTGTAGAAGTTTGGGAGGTTAAGTTGAGGTGAAAGGGTGTCAACTACACTCAAGAAGCCATTGATGTGAACCTGAAATCACTATAATGAGCACATTCACTTAACATTTAGTTTTAGAGCACTTATGAGTGAGGCCTAGGTTGACCATCATAGTTGTAAGATATTATAAGGTCAGTAGAGTGTAGGGCCTAGGTCAGGGTTAATAGGAACTTGATGGTTTAGAAAAGGCATTTCGAGTTATTAGGTCAATATTGAGAGTTTTGACTAGTTTAACACAACTAAGTGGCTTGAGTAAGTGGAGTGAGATCATCCAAGCTTATCGATGCAATATAGTGTGTTGATGTATTATTATATATTTAAATGTGTTATGTGAGCATATGTGGCTATGTGATCTAGTATGCTTATAAGGTAAATGTAAGCATGTATGTGTATATAGGCCTAAGTGCCAATGTGCTTAATTTCGGTTTATAATTAGGTTGAGTTGGAGAGAATATATTATAATGAGGTTATTATTATTTTGTGTAGGCTCACAAAACGAGGGTAAAATTTCCATTAAAGTCGAGTAGAGCTCCCAGTTGCTCCCACCTGCCAGTCAAGTCAATCATTTCTCAAGGCAAGTGTTTCAACCTATCTTTTTGCGTTTATATTGCAAGTATGTGTTAACCTAGCTTTTATATATGATGGGAGTATTCTAATTCACCTTTATATACATGTATACATGACCCAAGTGTTTTCAAATCTATCTTTCATATTATATGTAAATGCCATGAACCCTCAAGAATCTATTGCAAGTAGTTTAACTTTACTTGTTGATTGCTATGCAAGTAATTCAAAAGTTATACCATGCTAGTATACCAAAGTAATGGTGATGCTGAACCCTGTATATGCTATACTTGGTAACCATATCTCGACACCTAAAAGTCAGTTATTCCTCAAAGTTATTCATATATGCTTGATAACTCTATACTTATCCTTAAACCATGAGACCCTATTATACTTTGAACTGATACTCACATTCTTTATATTTGAATACCTATGTCTTATCTGGAACCACTACATTGAACCTAGTTTGACTTAGTTCCTTTATACTATCCAATAACCCTGTTAAACTGCAATACAAAATCTCTTGTGAATAGAAACTTTGCAATTCCATTCGATAAGGTATCAGTCTAATTGATCACGTCCTTAAAATTTATTGAACCTATTCCATGTGATTCGAAGTTGATCTAGAACCCTTGATAAAGACGTTCACTGTTTAAGAAATTAACCATCATTTGGCATCGGTTTTTAAAATAAAAAGTTAAAAGAGGATTTTCAGTCCCATAGGGGACAAATGTTTTCTTTAGATAGTGGATCTGGACTGAGACGCAGGTCCTTTCCGCTTTAAATTTATAGGCTTAAAGGTTGCCTAGGGATCCCATTAATGTTCTAGAACCCAGCGAGGTTCGGGATTTCTTCGCGGCTGATCACCGGTTGTAATCTGTAGCGTCATAAAATGGTTTTTGATAAAGAAATGGTTTCTAATTGTTTTGTTACAAATAAATGATTCCATCACCCTGAAAGTTTATCTCTTGTTACTATATGGTTGAATCTTTCATTTCCATTTCCATTGTTATTTTATTTTGTTTATGTATATTATAGCACTTGTTGAGCATTTGGCTCACTACTTGCTTTCACCTTGATATTTCAGCTAGAAGATATGGTTAGATTCAAGCAGACAGCATGTAAGACTTGTGATGCCGATTCGTATGTTCGAGCTCCTGGTAGATAAGTGATCGTTTTGTCTGAGGACTCGATATTGAAATCAGGTTGTAATAGTTAATAGTATTGTGATGTTCCAAACCCTAAACTGTAAGATCTTGGTTTCGGTGTATATATTTTCTTTTGTTAACTATTGTACTTATTCGTATAGTTTCTTTTTGTTAAAGTTGGGGTGTGACAGGGTTTTTGGTATCAGAGCTACGGTTTAGAGTCCCTGGACATCCCAAATAGGTTATATGATATATACATAGGTTATAGAATATTATGCGAGAGTGTGAGTATAGATTAGGTGAATCCATTGTTAATAATTCTCTTATATATATATATATATATCTATGCATTATTTGGCAGCAAAGGACGCATTCCTCATCATCCTCTGAACCGACTGACACAATTGCTTTCTCCATGTATGCTGAGTTGAGGCGTGAGTTCGACAGGCTTCAGGGCAAGTACGATCGACTGTTAGAGCGATTCAAGAATGTGTATCCGGACAACCGCAATTTTGGAGGAAAGCCTAAGGAGTAGATGACTGCGAGACTTCAGACTTTGGTTCAGTACGTTAACACTAAGCTTGATGATATACCATCACACCGAGACCGTACCATCCAGTATACTATCCAGATGATTGCGGATGAGCTCCCGGGTATCGTGCAGACACTTCATGAGGAGAAGAATACCGGACCCCGTTCTGATGGAGTGGAGCTTTAGTTCTTTCCATTATCCACTTTTCATGTCGTTGTGTTGTTGGATTTTGTAGAAATCCCTGTCATTTTCCTTTAAATTAAGCATGTTATCCCTAGATTCAGACTCTATTTTGATCTTGATGTACCTTGACCTTAATTTCGATAATTATGCACTATCGTTCTATTTGCTTTCAATAGTTCTTACGCCTTATATGCATCACCCTTATTGTTTAATTGGAAACCCGATCGTATATGTGAATATAATGACTTGTGACACCCTAACCTTGAATTATCTGCACTGTTCATACCTGTTTTGATACAACTTTTATTTCAGGATCATGCCACCTAAAAAGAAGAACCCGACAACAACTACCACAGATCCTAATATTCTTCGATTGTTGGAAACCTTACAACAGCAAACAAATGCTATAGCTCAACAACAAAGAACTCTTCAACAACAATTTAAAAACCAAGATAACTGTGAACCACACCAACCACCTGATCCACCAGTACCACCTCGACAAGTTGTCACTTTCAAAGCTTTTCATAATATGAATCCACCTGCATTTCATGATACCACTGATCCAGTAATAGCTAACACATGGATTAAGGAAATAGAAAGAGCTTTTGAATTGGTTCAGCTAGGAGAAGATCAGAAGATGCCATATGCTACTTACTTTCTGAAAGGTGAAGTCATCTATTGGTGGGATTCAGTGAAAGCTATGGAGGCAAATCAGCCAGTTTCTTGGGAAAGGTTTAAGAAGTTATTTCTGGAAAAGTATTACCCTAAGTACATGCAGAATCAGATGGAGCTTAAATTTCTTGAATTGAAGCAAGGAAGTATGTCTGTATTGGAGTATAAGAAGAAGTTTACGGAGCTATCAAGGTTTGTGATGAAGTATGTGAACACTGAGGAGGAAAAAACAAAGAGGTTCCAACAAGGATTAGAGCCTTAGATTAGATATAGAGTAGCTATGTTTGAGCTTGATACTTATGCCAGAGTAGTACAGAAAGCTGCTATGATTGAGAGTAACGGGATACAGTCAAGGAGAGAAAAGAATAACAAAAAGAGGAAGGTTCCATTTTATGGAGAGAAGTCTAAAGCTGGAAGCTCACAAGAAAGGAGTATGAAAAGGATTGGATTCCATAAAGGTGAGCAACTTTCAGAGGTCGCTGCAACCAGTTCCAGCCACCTATCATCCCAATAACCGCAATCATCCTAACTTTAGCTGGAGCAATACTCAGAATGCGGTGGAACAGCTTTATCAGCAGTATGCATCAAAGCAATATAACCCACCTGGTTTTCAGCAACCGCAATATGCACCAAGACAACAATTCCAACTTTAGCAGCTATCAGAATCTTATGAAAAATCTGAATTGGAGGAGTTGAGGCTCATGTGCAAGAGCCAACCGATGTTTATCAAGACCTTGGAGAATCAAATTAGGCAGATTGCCAATGCCTTGCTGAATCGACAACCTGATACACTCCCTAGTGACACAGAAGTTTCAGGGAAGAAGGAAGTAAAAGAGTAGGTTAAGGCAATTACATTGAGGTCTGGGAAGGTTGCAAGCCAAGAAAAAGCTCAAGTTTTATAATTTGAAGATATGGCTAAAGAAGAAGTGCAGAAGGAAGCAGAAGTGGAAACAAGGAAGAAAACTGTGGAACACACTCCTCCAGAGGGTAATACAGGGGAGAAATAGGTCTATCCTCCACCTCCTTTTTCTAAAAGGCTGCAGAAGCAAAAGTTGGATAAGCAGTTTACTAAGTTTCTGGAGGGGTTCAAGAAACTTCATATTAACATACCTTTCGATGAAGCTCTTGAACAGATGCCTAGCTATACGAATTTAATGAAAGGTATTCTCTCTCGGAAGGTAAAGCTCGATGACTTAGAGGCTGTTGCTCTCACGGAGGAATGCAGTGATGTGCTGTAACAGAAATTGCCTCTGAAGCTTAAAGATCCGGGAAGCTTCACTATTCCTTGCACCATTGGAAAATTGCATTCGAAAAATGCTTATGTGACTTGGGAGCTAGCATCAATTTGATGCATTTGTCTATCTTCAAGAAGTTGGATTTACCAGATCCAAAGCCTACTTATATGTCCTTGCAGTTGGCCGATTGTTCTATTACATATCCACGAGGCATTGTGGAGGATGTATTGGTCAAAATGGACAAACTCATCTTTCCTGATGATTTTGTAATTCTTGATTTTGAGGAGGATAAGAAGATTCCCATAATCTTGGGAAGACCATTATTGGCTACTGGCTGAACCTTGATTGATGTGTAGAACGGTGAGCTCACTATGCAAGTACTGGATAAGGATGTGACTTTTAACGTATTCAATGCCATGAAATTCCCTACTGATAATGAGGAATGCTTAAACGCGGAATTGTTCGATTCTTTGGTTACTTCAGAACTTAATCAAATGTTAAGGTCTGATGCCTTAGAGAAGGCTTTGTTGGGGAATACAGATATTGAAGATGATGAAGGTGATGAGCAGTTGCAATATTTAAATGCTTCTCCTTGGAAGCGAAGGTTGGATATGCCTTTTGAATCTCTTGGACTGGAGGAGCTGAAAAATTCTCCAAAGCGCCTCAAGCCATCTATTGAGGAAGCTCCTACACTTGAGCTTAAACCCTTGCCTGGACATTTGAGGTATGCATTTTTAGGTGATGCATCTATTTTACATATTATTATTGCATCTTACCTTTCAGGTATTGACGAGGAAAAGCTCTTGAGAATTCTTAGAGAGTTCAAATCGGCAATTGGATGGACTATAGCAGATATCAAGGGAATCAACCCTTCTTATTGTATGCATAAAATTTTTCTGGGGGAAGTAAGCCTACTGTTTAGCAACAAAGAAGCCTGAATCTGATAATAAAAGAGGTTGTGAAGAAGAAAATTCTCAAGTGGCTAGATGCAAGGATCATCTATCTTATTTCTGATAGTTCTTGGGTGAGTCCAGTTCAGTGTCTGCCGAAGAAAAGAGGTATCACTGTGGTCGCTAATGAGAAGAATGAGCTCATTCCCACTCGAATAGTCACGGGGTGGAGAGTTTGCATGGATTACAGGAAGCTGAACAAAGCCACAAGGAAGGATCACTTCCCTCTTCCTTTTATTGATCAGATGCTTGACAGGTTGGCTGGGCATGAATACTATTGTCTTCTTGATAGCTATTCGGGTTATAATCAGATTTGCATCACTCTAGAAGATCAGGAAAAGACTACCTTCACTTGTCCGTTTGGTACTTTTGCCTTCAGAAGAGTTTCTTTTGGGTTATATGGTGCACCTGCCACATTTCAGAGATGCATGAATGCCATTTTCTCTGACATGATTGGTCAGAATGTGGAGGTGTTCATGGACGATTTCTATGTATTCGGTGATTCTTTTGACGAGTGCTTACAAAATCTTGGCGCAGTTCTTAAAAGGTGTGTTGAGACCAATCTGGTTCTCAACTGGGAGAAATGTCACTTTATGGTTATTATTCCCAGTGGACTAACAATGAGATTTACAGAAGGGGGGTTGAATGTAAATCTCAAAACTTTTTCAAGTTTTGAGCAGTTTCTAAGACTAAGTGTTTTGATGAACAAATATGTGTGAATTGCTTTAAGCTAATACAGACAGATATATATATATATATATTCAAACACAAATGTAAAGAACATAAAGAACTTAAAAACTTTTATGGTGGATATGTTGTTCCACCAGAGATGTGTTATTTCAGAAAATCTGGGAATCAAAGAATTGATCACTGCTGCTTCCTAGTACAAACTAGATGGTTTTCTCTCTGGATTTTTCTAAACAGCTCTGGAAAACTCAACATCTAATTACTAGCTGCTACTTGGTTTATATAATACCAAGTTTACAAGTGAAGACAAAACTGTAAAATACAATTAAAAGATTCTTCACATATTTCTTCTTCATTTCTCTATCCAATGCAATTTAGGTTTAGCTGTGAATCTTTGAATACTTCCTTATTTGCACCAGAATGGAAATGCTGCTTTTTCTTGATTCCTCCTAGAGGCTGCCACATTCCAGTTTGTCTCTATCAACCCATGTGCCTCTGTCAGCTTATGAATTGTCACTATCAACTGCTATTGAACTTAGCATCCGTTGAAGCTTTTATCCGTTGATGGTTTTATCCGTTGATGGATTAGCAGTTGAACCTTTATCCGTTGATGCACTCATCCGTTGATGGATGTTATCCGTTGAAGCTTTAGAGACATCCATTGAAGCTTTGTTTCTCATCCGTTGAAGGCCTTTAATATCAGTTGATACTACTTCACTTATACAAAATTACAAGGAATGAAATATTTACAATTAGCCCTCCTATTTGCATATCCACTAGTAGTCAATATGACTTATAATTTCCCACAACATCTAAGAATTACAACTTAAATACAGAGATTGAAATGTGCTACAATACTAAACTTATTTCTATGTAAAGCTACTCCTTCAACAGATAACCAGAATGGTCTTATCCGTTGAGGCTACAAACACCAGATTTCTACTTAAGTGTTTTGTTGAACTTATCATCAAACTAATACACATATTCCTAACAATCTCCCCCTATTTATGTCTACTAGAACTGTAGGCATAAATTTGGGTTTAACTTGATGATAACAAAACACTTAACAAACATATGAACTGAAATACAGTAGAAATTCAAAAGTGCTGCAAAGGTGTATATACTGAGATAAAATTGAAGAATTACATTGTTTCCAAGGGTGCTCCTTTAGCCTGAGCAGATTAATTCCTTTTCCTTTGATATCTTGTTTTCTTCCCTAGCCTCCTGTCATTCTCCTCTATTTGGAGTTGGAGTTGTCTGTATAATTCAGCTTCATCTTCTTCATTGATGTCCAACTTAGATTGCATATCCTTGAGAGTTTTATTACTGGCAATCTTGAGCTGATCTTCAAGTCTGAAAAATCTTCTGACTCCTTTATTGTCTCTGAACTCCATCAACCAATAAGGTAATTTATGAACTGTAACTCCATGCTCTGGGATGAGTAATGTTCTAGGCACGGCATTTGACTCCCACCAAGTTTTCCTTATGCTGACAATCTTGTTTAGAATCTCAGTTTTGGCAGTTCTGGTAAAGCCAGAATCCCTTTTGATAGCTGAGTATACTCTAATCAAGGTAGAATAGCCTTCATCCAAAATTCTGTAAAGAGGCCAAGTCCTTTCCCCACTTCCTTTAAATTTGAACACTAGTCTTTCTGGAAGCTGTCTGTAGGCATCTATTCCCCTTACTTCCTCCAGCTCATCCAGATAGAGTTCAATGTCTGTAAATTCCTTTATGTCACAAATGTGAACATAATCCTCCTTTGAGGCTTGTGGCTTAGGCTTGAGTTTCTGAGTGAATTTGATTGAGGTTAGGGGAGGTGTTGATTTGATTTTTCTTTTCTGTTTCTTTGATGGTGGAGAAGTGGTTAAGAAGGTGGGCAATTTGATGGTGTCCCAATCAATTGGTTCCTCCTTAGGAGTGATTGTTTCACCACGGATGTTTATGAAGGGGTCAGGCACAATGGGTTCAGGAATAGGAGGTAGTGGTTTGGATTTTGATTGGGTTTCTTCAGTTTCATCTACAATCTTCCTTTTTGCATTGACCTTCTTTTTGTTCCCTTTCTGCCATTCCTTTCTTTCCTCACTTCTTTCTTCCACATCATCACTAAACATGTCCCCCATATCTACATCTTCACTCTTGTCTTCAATTTCTTTATTTTCTTCAGCTTGACTTGACTTTAGCTGCTTTTCAAGCTTTGCTTGTGCTCTTTTGTCATCCTTTAGCTTTTCAGCTTCTTCCTTCAACCTTTTGGTTTCTTCCCTCTTGGCTATTGAGAATTTGGGATGTCCTTGTATCACACAGATACTCTTTCCCTCTCTGAAGATAATAGCCATGTTCATTCTTTCAACCACATCCTTGGTCTCCTTGTGCTTTATGATATTACCACCCAAAACCTTGTCTTCATCAGGCTTTGGAAGAGGAAAATCCACTCCTTTCAACTGAGCAAGGCTTAGAGGGTTCTTTGTAGAGTCCTTGTTGGATCTGTTGTTGGGCTTGAGAACCATAGGTTTCAGATTTTTTGAAGAAGTCTCTCCAACCTTATTCCTCTTTAATAGCTTGAGCTCCATAATGATTGGCTCCACCTTTGTGCTATACTTCACAGATTATGATTTTGAGGTTGTAGAGCCAAACACTTGTTGCATCCTTTCATCAATTCTCCTCCTTTGCTCTTTGACTTTCATCTCAGCTGCTGCTATCTGGATTAGATCAATTCCATCAAGCTTTCCTTTGATTTGAGGTGTTGGAGAAGTGGTGATGGCAGGAACTAGCACTTTAGATATTTGAACTTTTGTTGATGCCTCTCCTTCCCCTTCCTCTTTATTCTCCCCCTTTTTGTTATCATCAAGGATAGGGGTCAAGCCTTATACTTTTGCCAGCTGCAATAGTAGACTTGTCTGAGATTGTTGATTTTGAAGAATGGTGACCACAGAGTTTTCAATGACTTGAACTCTGTCTTCCAACTTGGCCATCCTCTTGTCAGCATCAGATTCTCTCCTCAATCTCAGCAGCAAATCTTGCATTATACCATAAGGCATGACTGAATCCAACTTCTCAGAATTGTAGGATTTCAAGTTAGCAATATCCTTCTTGAGTTCATCCACACTCAAATTTTGTCTGATGTGCTGCAACTTCAGGAGATGCAGAGATTCTAGGTGAGCTTGAAGAATAGCCTTGGTACCAGCATCTGAAGTTTCCTGAAGGGCCTTTTGAATAGCCATGACCTGCTTGACCAAAGATACACCAAACTGTCCTGGTGTAGATTTCTTTGTCCATGCCCATTCAGGTATATTTGGAACAGAACTTGGGCCTTCAGCTCCCCCTAAGTTCATGCTTCCATCCAAAGAAACAGAGTCATCATCATTAGAATTTACTTCAAATTCTTCAGATGGCTCACCAGCTTGAGAAGGCATCCTATTAATAGCAGCTTTATCTCTTTGAAGAGATTCTGAAGTGTGCATTATGTTCAAAGTCTGCTCTGCCTCCACATTGCCCTGAGCAGCCAAAAGTTGATAGGATGAAACAGGATGAGTAAAAGTGTCAGCATCCAAGGAAATATTATCAATTGCAGCTTTGTAATGTTACTGAAATTGTCTTCCCTTTTCAGCATCATCCACAATCATTGACTCACTAGCAATGGTTGGATCCACCCTTATAGCTTCTGTACCTGCTTTTCTCTCATTTTCTCTATATTCTTTGAATCAGGGGCTCCCCCTGGCTCACACACACCCTCACACCCTCACCCTCACCTACTAAGGTGGCACTCCTCTCACTCACTTTTGCCATGCTGGAAGAAATATCATGCATATTTTGACTCTCAACCTCTCCTTTTGCCTGGGAGCAACCCAGCCTCTCACTCAAATTATCACTCCCGTCCCTCAATCCCAGAAGTGATTGTACAGTAACCATGTCTTCTACACTTGGAATTGATTCAGATATATGTGTAGAGACTATCAACGAATAGGGAGTATCCGTTGAAGTAGAAACTGATGATATCAATGGATAACTGCTGTTAAGCTTATCCGTCGAAGAACAACCACTTGTCAACGGATGAGTGATATTCGTTGAAGAAGGAAAAGATGTAGATATTGAAAGTGACATAATTGTTGAATCTGTGTGGATTGATTTTAAATGAGGTGACACAGATTCTTCAACTAGGTCTGAAAGAATTGGCTGATGATCCAACAAATCAGCTAAAAGATGATGATCACCAGGATTTGAGTGGAGCTCCTCCCTGAGTTTTAAAGAGGGAGAATCAGGAATTGATGTGAATATCATATCCACATCCAGAGATGGTGATGGAGAATTTGGTGATTGATGTGTGTCTATTATGAGAGAATGGGGCTGTGACTCCATATTTGCTAGAGCCACATCAAGCTGAATTTGAGAATGCAAAGATACAGGTGGATGTATATGTGCAGTGTGTGCCCCCTGTGTTGAAACTAGGGTTTTATCCTTCTTTCTTCTTGAAAAGGATTTGATGGGTGAATGTGTGGCTTCAGTGTCCCTCCCTCTTTTGTTCTGTGTCCCTGGTTGGGGACTATTTTCAATAGCTGCATCCTTTTGGGAAGATGCAACTAGGGATGTGTTTAAATCCTTTTGAACCACCACAGTCTTTTAAGAAACTGTGGCTTGGCTGGCTAGGGTACCGCTCACCTCTCCCACCTTATCCTGGGGGGTTTCTTGATGTTCACCCCTCCCCTCACCACTCACACCCTGTTCACTCCCTTTAGGGTTTATGGTAGTTGTTACAACTGTTGCCTTTTGAGAAACAACAGAGATGGTTTTCTTTGACTTGTGTTTTACAATTTTAGTTTTGGTGGCTTTGGTAGGAATCTGTTGGGACAAAGACACAGATTACAATGCCACACTAGAAGGCAAAGAGACAATGGGGTTGGAAGAAGTAGGAGTTGCAGAAGTATTTACCTCACTTACCTGAGGTGCATTCCTTATTGGCAAATATACAAATGGCACCTGGTTGTTGAGGTTAATTCTCAAAAGGTCTGCAAGGACCCTTTTCTCTTGTGCCCAGCATTTGAGTTTATTGCTCTCATTAGTTATGACCAAACCTTCAGCAACATGGTTAGCCAATAACATAAAGAATCTAGCATAGTAGATGTTATGAGGTCTATTAGCTTTGTTACCTAACCTGGAACCTAATTCTAGCATGACATAGTTGCTAAAATTAAAGTACCTATCGGAAACTAGCATATAGAGCATATTAACAAGAGATGAAGTTATGGCATCAAAATTGCTAATCTTCCCAGAGAAAACCTTGATAAAGGCATCTCCAAGAAAACTCCATTCTTTCCTAAGGCCATTTCTTCTAATGCTCCCTAAACTAGCAGAATCAAAAGAATAGCCTATGGAATCTAACATAGCAGATACATCATTATCAGTGTGTGGTGTCATGGCATTATTCTCAGGTAGCTTAAAGCAAGACTGTATATCATCACAGTTAATACAGTAATCCTTACCTTTGAGAGAGAAAGCAATGGTCATGTCTGTGGTGTTGAACTCTGATGTTGTCCAAATCTCCTCAATTACCTCACAGTAGATAGTTGGAGCTTCCAGCATTGCATAGCTTAGTTTGCAGTTTTTGATGAAGTCCATCATCTTGTAATAATCTGAGTGGGCTTCATTCTTTTCCACAAAGGCTACGACATTGTTCTTTTCATAAACAAATCCAGACAGAGACATAATCTTGACTACTGGTGCCATTGTTGTGAGTAGAGGTTGCAGAGAAAGATTGAGAGTTTTGGGAGAGAAAGAGAATGAAAGCTTTTGAAAAATTGCAAGAAAGCATAAAGTGAAAATAAGAATTCAAGGGGACTTTTATACTTTCTTGAATTAAAACGTAAATATAATGATTAAATAATTCTTTTAAGTAAATTACAGCTGTTTGAGAATAAAATAAACGGTAGAAATTCTTAAAACTGCCTTTAATACAAATACATACAACTGTATATATATGTATTGACGGTTAAGTAAAAGAATCAACGGCTGTGACTCACTTAAAATGACTGATGTGACACTTCAACGGATGAGGTAAATGGTTATCCGTTGAAGATTAATACAGTTTTATCCGTTGAAGGATAAAACTACCAGAAATGTATTTGTCTTTCAATGGATAATGAACATCCGTTGATAGAACAATTTTGGCTTTCAACGTATAGGGAATACCCATTGATGAAATGAACTATATGTAAATCCAACTTTGTTCTTGCAACAAATTTATTTCAGGCTACAATACAAATTGCAATAGGACCATGAAATTATGAATAATTAAGCATACCTGGCTCACTTACTAATCTTGTGAATGTTGATTCATCAAGTGGCTTGGTAAATATGTCTGCAATCTGCTTTTCACTTGGAACAAAATGAAGTTCCACTATACCTTATATCACATGTTCCCTTATGAAGTGGTACTTGATGTCAATGTGTTTGGTTCTTGAGTGCTGCACTGGATTTTCAATAATGGCAATGGCACTTGTATTGTCACAGAATATAGGAATTTTGTCAACAGTTAGCCCATAGTCAAATAGTTGATTCCTCATCCACAATATCTGTGCACAACAACTACCAGCAGCAATGTACTCAGCTTCAGCTGTTGATCTAGAAACATAATTTTTCTTCTTTCTGAACCATGACAGAAGCTTATTCCCTAGAAATTGACAGGTGCCAGTTGTGCTTTTCCTGTCTATTTTGCAACCTGTATAATCTGCATCTGAGTAGCCAATTAGATTAAAACCAGACTCTCTAGGGTACCAAATTCCTAGATTTGGAGTCCCTTTGAGATATCTAAAAATTCTTTTAATAGCCACTAAGTGAGACACTTTAGGGTCAGCTTGAAATCTAGCACAGAGACATGTTGAAAACATTATATCAGGTCTACTAGCAGTTAAATATAAAAGTGAGCCAACCATGCCTCTATAACTTGAAATATCCACTGACTTTTCAGCCTTGTTTAATTCAAGCTTGGTGGCAGTGGCCATGGGAGTTTTTGCAGATGAACAATCCATTAAGTCAAACTTCTTTAAAAGATCATAAATATATTTAGTTTGACTAATGAAAATTCCACCACTAACTTGTTTAACTTGTAAACCAAGAAAATAGGTTCGCTCTCCCATCATGTTCATTTCATATTTACTTTGCATTAACTTAGCAAACTTTTTGCAAAGCTTATCATCTGTAGAACCAAATATAATATCATCTACATAAATTTGAACAAGTATTGTAGAGCCATTAACATTTCTAAAGAAAAGAGTTTTGTCAACAGTACCTCTTGCGAAGTAATTATCTAGCAGAAATTTTGACAAAGTCTCATACCAGGCTCTAGGTGCTTGCTTTAGTCCATAGAGTGCTTTCAACAGATAATACATAACTTTTAAATTGTGGATTCAAAGACTTGTACTTATTTAAATTTCATCTCTGAGACTATAACGGGTTGTGGTGTGTGTTAGTGTGGGGTCACAGCATAAGGTTATTTATTATTAATTAAGTGAAGTGAAATTATGGAAAGAAAGACCGTGACGACCCGGATCCCCGACCCCGGATCTGGGGGTGTTACAGGGAGCATCAGAAAATGAAAATGAAGATAGCATGGATCATGGGGGAGCATCCAGTTCTAGAGAAAACCTTCCATCTGCAAGGAAGTGGACAAAATCACATACACCTGATTTGATAATTGGAAATCCTGATGCAGGTGTCAGAACTAGAACAGGTACTTCAAATGAGTGTCTTTATAATTCTTTTCTCTCTCAGACTGAGCCAAAGAAAGTGGAAGAAGCTCTTCAAGATGCTGATTGGGTGCAAGCAATGCAGGAAGAGTTGAATGAATTTGAAAGAAACAAAGTCTGGACCCTAGTACCAAGACCAAAGAATAGATATGTTGTTGGTACAAAGTGGGTATTCAGAAACAAAACTGACAGTGATGGCATAATTACAAGGAATAAGGCAAGGCTGGTTGCAAAAGGATATTCTCAATAGGAGGGAATTGATTATGATGAAACATTTGCACCAGTTGCTAGGTTAGAAGCCATAAGGATATTTTTGGCTTATGCTGCTCACAAAAAGTTTAATGTCTTTCAAATGGATGTGAAAAGTGCTTTTCTAAATGGAGAATTGGAGGAAGAGGTATATGTTGAACAACCTCCAGGTTTTGTAGATACCAAACATCCAGACTATGTCTACAGACTTGACAAAGCACTTTATGGACTTAAGCAAGCTCCTAGAGCATGGTATGAGACTTTAGCTCAGTTTTTTCTGGAAAGTGGATTCAACAGAGGGACAATAGACAAAACACTGTTCTACCTCAACCATGGAAAGGACTTACTTCTGGTCCAGATTTATGTTGATGATATCATTTTTGGATCTACAAATGACAAACTTTGCAAGAAGTTTGCCAAACTAATGTAGTCAAGATATCAGATGAGTATGATGGGGGAACTTAGCTATTTTCTGGGCCTTCAAGTCAAGCAGAATGAGGAAAGCACTTTTATTTGTCAAACCAAGTACACCAGAAACCTGCTAAAGAAATTTGGAATGCAAGATTGTTCAAGTGCATCCACTCCAATGGCCACTGCAACAAAACTAGATAAGGATACCGGTAAATCAGTAGATATTACTGACTACAGAGGTATGATTGGCTCTCTACTCTATCTAACTGCTAGTAGACCTGATATCATGTATGCTACCTGTCTTTGTGCAAGATTTCAAGAAGATCCAAGAGAACTTCACTTAACAGCTGTAAAAAGAATCTTTAAGTATCTTAAAGGGACAGCTGCTTTGGGATTATGGTATCCTAGAGAATCAGATTTTAAACTAATAGGCTACTCAGATGCAGATTTTGCAGGTTGCAAAATTGACAGGAAAAGCACAAGTGGAAGCTGCCAATTTCTTGGAGGCAGATTGGTTTCTTGGTACAGCAAGAAACAAAAGTCAATTTCCACATCAACTGCAGAAGCAGAGTATATTGCTGCAGGAAGCTGTTGTGCACAGATTCTTTGGATGAAGAATCAGTTACTGGATTATGGGTTAACATATTTCAAAATCCCTATTTACTGTGATAATCAAAGTGCTATTGCTATGACAGGTAATCCAGTTCAACACTCAATGACAAAGCATATCAGCATCTGGTACCACTTCATCAGGGAACATGTGGATGAAGGTACAGTGGAATTGCATTTTGTTCCCACAGATCAACAGTTGGCAGATATCTTCACAAAACCATTATGTGAAGCTACTTTTACAAGATTGGTAAATGAACTTGGAATGGTTTCAGGTTCTTTCTCTAAATCTGCTTAGACTTGTTCTGTGTTATCAGACTTTATGCTCAGTATTTACAGAATTAATCTCATTGTGTATTCTGTGCTTAATTGATAAATGTCTTTAAGTACTGACTGTTGTCTGATATATGTTTCTAAACTCTGATAAGTGATATATCTGTTCTAGTCCCTATTCAATCCTATGAGGATAACTGTGCTAGATACTGACCTAGTAGTCTTCAATAAACAAATGATTCCATGGAAGAAGTAATTATTTAAGTGGAAATCTTATGACACTAGCAAATTCTGATAACTGAGCTTAGTTAAGTTCACTTTGTATATCTTATTACTAAGTCACAATTTAGAATAATGCTACTCATCTGTTAAGTTCTGATACTAGTAAAACTGCTGAATGTACTAAGTGCTGATAGACCTCTCTTATCAAAAGAAAAAGCAAAAAGATCAAAGATTAAAATCAGGTACTCCTTTGAGATCTAGAGTAAAAATGTGGAAGGGACGACCCAAGTGCATTGCTGGTATTAAGTAAATATGCATCAGAAAAGCTAAATATTTTCTTGGTGACTTTTCACACTCTATGATTACTGGAGAAATACTCTGAAAATAGCATAAATTCTGATAAACAGTCGTGACTCACTTACACTGAGAAGCCACTGTAAAATAGAATTTCAAAAGATGCATAAAATTAGCACAAAACAGTTGAGGTGGACTCAAGCATAAACTCATTCTTCAGTAGGTTTCAGGACAATGACAGCTCTTTAGCAAAATTTTAGTTATGCCTTAATTCTAAGATGTACTGAAGTGAATCAGACTTTACTCTTTGTCTGTTTTTAGCTTAATGCACACACTAATCACTCCATCTGAATGATGAAAATTTCTGTGGTGGTATATGTTATTTTAGATAAACAGTCATTGTGTCATTATTGCACAAATTCTGAGGACAAGTTCTAAGTTACACGTTCTAATGATTAAGTCCTGACGTCCATAACTCAGAACTTGTATGAGTATTTACTAAGATGGGCATTCCTTTTTTGAGTTAAGAAATTATGTTCTGATGACTGTTAAGTTTTGGTATAGGTCTAAGTTCTGATTTCTCAGTCTAATCCTTTACTTGGCTTCTCTGTGAATAAAATTTGATAACAGTCTCAGTTAGAACTAGAATATGTTGAAGTGGAAGATTAATAGTCACTATGATTAGGATTAATGGTATTCGTACTTGAACAGTCCACTGTTTCTTATGTCTTGTGCGGTCTAGCCATGCTTCCTCTTTCCAATGACTGTTATTCTTTTTCAAAGTCTAGGGAGACGAGGTAGAATTAATTCTACCTGTCAGCATTAAATATCTTTGCGTCTCTTGGCATTCTCTTGCCTATATAAACAGCCTCTTCACATTAGTCTTCTCATCACACTTTTATCACAAATTCAGTCTTGTTTTTCATTTACTATCATAAATGGCTGAATTTGGCTGGTTCTACAATTACGGTGATGAGACTGTGCATGTCTTTTTGAATGGAATTCCAACTCCCTACCCTATCACCAACATCCCTCACAATCTCTGGATTCAATTTCCAGAGGTTATCAAACATGATCTGGTGGCCGTTCGAAGAGACCTTCACCTTCGTCGTATCCGTCAGCAAGAGCGAATCATATGACTCGCCATCTTGTTCGTCGAAGATAGGAAGAGGAAGATGACTTAATCTTATCTTCTTCCTGTTCTTCTTCATCCTCAGCTTTGTCAGGCTTCTTAGCTAGGACTAACGCTGTTGATGTTAGGGTTAGAAGCTTAGGGAAAATCTTGTATTGATGTAATTTCCATTTCATAAATGTATTGACTTGATATATTAATGAAAACTGTTTTTACTTCAAGATTTTGTCTCTGAGTTATTTTATCTTGTGTTGATAAATCCTGATTGATATTCTGATGACCATTTAAATTTTGTTTTTATTCTCTGTCAGCACTTATTCATCGAAATTATCTCGGTCATTTTTAACATGATTTATTTTCAGAATATTAATGTTGCAGTGACAAATAATTCAATCAGTGATAACGGGTTAAAATTTGAATTGTTTCCCTTGATAAATGGAACAGTTTTTCCTTGAAACTCGGCAAATGGGTAAGTAATGATTACTGTTTTATCGAGCCCAGTAACTATCCGTTATTACTGCATGTCTGACAGGTGTCCAACGGTAATATTTTTTTTGTATAAGTACAGCAGAGAGAAGATTTCTTTAATCTTTTTAATTTCTTCATCTTTTATCTCTCTTCTTACTTTTACTCTCCTTCACTTTACTATTTCTGTTGTTTTCATACAGATATTATATCAAATACCTATCAGGCATACTTAATTCTCAATTTTTTTCACATGGCACCAAA
The DNA here is from genome assembly GCF_009905375.1 of Apium graveolens. Taxonomy (NCBI): domain Eukaryota; kingdom Viridiplantae; phylum Streptophyta; class Magnoliopsida; order Apiales; family Apiaceae; genus Apium; species Apium graveolens. The sequence goes on along the minus strand of NC_133651.1, from coordinate 74,890,203 downwards.
GGATTTAATCATTGATGGAGCTAAGTTTGTTCCAAATAACTATGCTGCAATTCTTGATCATGCTGAAGCTCCATCTGAATTGCACTTTGTGCAAGATCTTCTTGCACATAGTGAGGTTGGGTACGCCTTAACTCAGCCTGAATTATTTTCAAGTCAACAAGTTCTGAGGTTCTGGAGGACTGGCATTTTTGATGATGGTGGTAACCGTTGAACTCCCAGTATTATCTTCCAAGTGGGTGATTCATCTTTTGTAGTCACTCCTGGTACAGTACGCAGGGCTTTACATCTTCCAGAGGATTGTACTTTCTCAGTTCCAGAGGACTCAGCCCTTCGGGAGTTAATGGCTGAATTGGGATATGAAAAGAGTCTGACGAAACTTGGACAGTTGAAACGGGCTAATATCAGAAGAGAATGGAGTTTCTTCTTTGATTGCATCACCAAAGCCTTTGGGAACAAATGTTCAAATTTTGATGCCATCCCAATTCTGAGTCAGCACATAGGGTATGCCATTATCCATCAAACTCATTTTGATTTTGCAACTGGAATAATTGGTTTTATTGGGGATAGGATGACAGAGGATAGAGATGTTGTTTATTTTGCTAGATTATGTCAACTTATTTACACTTACTGTACTGATGAACCTCATTTAGTCAGCACTCAAACCCCACCTTTTAAGGTTGCAAAAAGGTACTTTAATGACCTGGTAAATGCTGATACTAAGAAGAAAGTGGTTAGACCATTACAGATTCCTAAGTCTGTGAAACAGATCCTGGTAAATGCTGATCCTGATACTTATAGATCTGTTTACTCTGATGTCCAACCACCTCCAACCACCCAAAATCCATCAACCTCAGTACCTACCTCTCATTCTACTCAACCTACCCTCAGAACTTATCTCAAATCCTATCTCTCCACTTCACAGACTGCTCAACCTTCTTCTTCAGCACCTACTGTGAAGTCTCCATCCTCTAAGCCAAAGAGAACAAAAACTGTTCCTCAAACACCTCAAAAGAAGAGGAGATTTACTTTGAGAGATGAATCAGATTCTGAGGAACAGATTCCTTCTTCAGAACTTGTGGTGATTGAAGCTGAGAAAGCAACTTCTCAGAAGGATTCTGAAATTGGGGGTTCTAGGCTTCTCAAGAGGCTTAGACGTATGATAGTTCCTGAAACTCCCAAGTAATCCAAATCAACAAGGAAGTACAAGAAACAGAGGGCACAAAGGCCAGTTTCAGATGATGAGGAGGAAGCAGCTAAGGAAGGGGATCAGGAATCTCTGATCTCACAAGGCAAGGAATTTGCTCCAGTCACTTCTTCTCCATCAACTCCATCTCAGGAAGCTGTATCTGACAAGGCTAACTCACCATCTGTGTCTCTTGTTGATCCAGGCACAAGTGCTGAAATTGATATTCAGAACTTGGTTGTGCCTGCAATTCTTTTCTTAGAAGCTCCAACAGCAAATAATCCTTCCACAACACCTGTTACTGATGCTGTTAAGCTCCAGAGTTATCAACAACACCTTCTCTGCATCAAGATGTTGATGATCAGATTTTAGGTGAGCATCAGGATATGGCTGTTGATCAGAACTTAGTCTCAGCTCAGCAATTAGAGGATGTTGAAGCCTCCATTGCTACTCACACTGTTGTCTTATCAGAAGATACTGATTCTTTAAGTTCTGATGCTGCAAATGTTGGAGATACTGGTGAAGCTGCTACAACTGTAGATGCTGATGAAGCAGGTCCTTCAGGACTTACTCCTCCACCGACTCTTCCTAAGTCTGAACTGGTAAAGGAGTTTGTTATCAGGGATGCACCAGTGCCTTGGAGTGAAACTCCTGCAGGTCAGGAGTGGACTAAGGAATGGAACTCAGTTTCATGTGTTCCAAATGCTTTACATCTTGCTGAGCACCTGACTAAAGCTGATGAAATGTTAAATTCTGATGATTTTAAAACCCAGCTTAGAGTCACTGCATTGAGTACTAAACATCTACAAGGTCTTCATTCCAATACTCATGCCGAGCTACACAAGATTCAGGAGAACTTTATCAAACAGGAACAAGTTTGGAAAATTGATACGAAAAAGTTCTTCCAACCTACCATTGACAGGGTTGCTTATATTGAGAAAACTCAAGAGAAACAACAAGCTCAGATTGATCAAATTCTGACAAATCAAGCTTCTCAGCAATCGCAACTTACTGAAATCCAGACCTCAGTGGAACTACTTATCTCTCTTTTATTACCTGCTGATGCCAAAAAGGGGGAGAAGGTAATTAAGTCCAAATGCACAACCAACAAGACACTGCAAGGAAAGGATGATGGAAAAGATGACCAAGGAACCTCTGGAATGGGTAGTGGTCATAGTCAAGGTAGAAGGTTTACATCAAGACAAACTAGTCACAGAACAAGTTCTGATACTGGGAAAAGAATAAGTTCTGCTGCTGGTAAAAGGATAAGTTCTGATGAACTTCTAGATCTTGATGAGGAAATGTCAAGACAGTTATTTCTTCAAGAAAATCCTGGGATGGACTTGGAAAGTTTAAAGGAAGAAGAAGCCAGACTTAAATCAGAGAAAGTGACATCTAAATCTGAAGCTTCTGGTAAAAAGTTACTTCCAAAACCTAAAGGCATTGTGATCAAAGAAAGGACACATACTGAAGCAACTTTGGCTAGATCACAACCACAGATAGATCCAAGATCCAAGGGTAAAAAAAAGGTTGGTGAACCTATCAAGCCTTATGTACCTCCTGAGGAAGAAGAAATTACTGATGGAAAAGATGATCTTGCTCTGACTACAAGAAAAGTTCTTAAAACAACCTCTGACATGGCTCAAGTTGTTCAGAGTCAAGAAATTGTAAGTTCTGATATTCAGAAGAAGCAAGTAACCTCTGACAGTACTCAAGTTAACTTGATATCAGAAAATAGATCAAAGACACTCCTACCAGGATTCACTAAAGCAAAACAGACTCAATCTTTGAAGACTACTGCAAGTGGTTTTGAAGCAAGAGTAGTTACTGGAAAGGAAGCTAAAGATAAAACTGGATTGGGAAGTGCTGATGAAAGAAGAGTACACAACACTACCAATGATCCAACTTCCTTGAGTGAACCAGGTATTGGAGCAAATCCTGAGAGATTGAATCAACTGGAATCTGTACAGATGGTTTACCATACCTACTTGAAAGAATACATCATGTTGTATTTCATGACAGATGGTAGGGTTTATCATATAAGACAAAATGCCATTCCTTTGAAGTATTTTGAAGAATTGGAGCATGTACTTTTCTTACTTCAAGTGGATGACAGAATAACAGAGACTGCTGCAAACTACTTAAAAGAACAGATTCAGAGACAGAAAAGGCTTTATTCTGTTAAATCCGACAGCAGATATGTTCCAAAGTACAGAGATCACAATGGTGATATTGTTGATATGAAGCCTAATACTGCACAGATCAGAACGTATCTTGGTATTAAGGGACTTGAATTCAATCTTGAGTCAGACAAAGCTTATGTCGTAAGACTAGATCAGGAGATAAGAAAAGCAAAGATTAATGATCTCAGAGCTGCAATCTTTCAAACTGGTGAAAATACTGCAGAGCTTAAAGGTGTTAAAAGGAGAATGATTGATGAACTAAGATATGCTGAGAAATGTTTGTTGAAGAACTATCTCAGAACAACTCCTGACATCAGAGAGATCAGAAAATGAAGAAGCCAAGTCGAAGATCTACAACTGCTTAAATTCTGATATTTATACAGATTGAAGTTGTTATCAGAAGTTGAAATTGGTAAAAACTTTAAGGACTGTAAGTTGTAGTTATCTAGTCTATTTCTCATGCATTTGTACTTAATGTTTTTGACATCATCAAATATCTTTTAAACTTGTATATTTTGTTAATTTACAAGTTGGGGGAGATTGTTAGATATATTTGATAATGTCATGGTTAATATGTTTTATGTTTAGCTTTCAGATCTTACGTGAACAGGATAAATCAGTACTTAACTGTTGATCAGTACTTATACTGGAAGTCAGGACTTAAGGATATCAGTACTTATATTATCAGGAGATAATCATCAGAAGATAGATATCAGAACTTAAGTGCTGAAGGACAATCAAATAAGGACAGTAGCTGGTTAAAGGAAAGAAGATTGAGATAAACATAAGAAGAGATATGCATGAAGAAGGAATTCCGTGAAGAATGGAATACTTGGAAGAAAAGATATCTGATTGATATATTTTAGGAAGCAGAATTATATTCCATATCAATTAGCGATTATCTTGTAACTGTGTAGTATATAAACACAAACATAGGGTTTACACTATAAAGTGTTATCATTATTAGAAAAGATTATTCATTGTAACCCTAGCAGCTCTCGTGATATTTGTTCATCACTGAGAGGTAACAGTTCCATACTGTAATAGAGTTTATTATTTCAATAAAGTTTGTTTTCTGTTACTTAAGTTCTTAAAATTCGATTTGAGTGTACTATTCACTGTATTCACCCCCTCTACAGTGTTGTGTGACCTAACATTCCAGTTCCTCAAAATACTTAAGTGGTATAGCATTCTACCAAATATGGTATACCCTTCCATGTGTCATAAAATATAACAAGATATGTTCTTTCAAAAAGGTATGGTAAACCATTTGTACAGATTCAAGTTGATTCAATCTTTCAGGAGTTGCTCCAACACCTGGTTCACTTAAGGAAGTTCGATCATTGGTAGTGTAATGTACTCTTCTTTCATCAGAGCAACCCAATCCAGATTTATCTCTTGCTTCCTTTCCTGTAACAACTCTTGCTTCAAAACCACTTGTTGCAGTCTTCAAAGGTTCAGCCTGTTTAGCTTTGGTGAATCCTAGTAGGAGTATCTTTGAAGGTTTAACATGAGCAATGTCAGAGGTTTCCTCTTCCTTATCTTTTGATATCAAGCCAACTTGAGCTATGTCAGAGGTTGCTTGTTTCACTGTCATATCAGAACTTACTACATCTTGACTCTGAACAACATGAGCCATGTCAGAGGTTGTTTGAAAAATCTTCTTATGCATCAGAGTAAGATTAGCTTCTTCTTCATCATCAGTTATTTCTTCATCCATGACTGGCATATAAACCTTTACAGGTTCATCAACTTTTTCTTTGCCCTTGGACCTTGGATCAATTTCCACTTGTGATTTGGCTTTGATTGCCTCAGAATTTGTTCTTTCCTTTATCACAATACCCTTAGGCTCTGGAAATTTCTTTTCAACAACAGAAGCTTTAGAGTTTGTCTTGACACCTTCTGCTTTGAGTCTAGATTCTTCTTCCTTTAGACTCTCAAAGTCGATTCCTGGATTTTCTTTAAGAAATAACTCCTTTGAAATTTCTTCATCAAGTTCCAGATGTTAACCAGAACTTATCCTTTTACCAGTATCAGAACTTATTCTTCTCCCAGTATCAGAACTTGTTCATTAACTTGTAATTCTAGCTTTACTTGATGAAAATCCTTTGCCTTGACCTTCACCTCTCCCCTTGTTAGAGTTTCCATGGTCATCATTTCCATAATCCTTTCCCTTCAGTGTCTGAATAGATTTGCATTTGGACTTAATCACTTTCTCCCCCTTTTTGGCATCAGCAGGTAAAAGAAGAGATACAAGCAATTCCACTGAGGATTGGATCTCATTGAGTCGATTTTGGTGAGAAGCTTGATTCTACAGAATTTCATCAATTTGATTTTGTTGCTTCTCCTGAGTTTTCTCCATGTAGGCAATTCTGTCAAAGGCTGGCTTGAAAAATCTGTTCTTTTCAAGTTTCACATTCATATCTTGCTGGATCAAAGTTTCTTGGATTTTATTCACCTTGGCATGAGTTGTCGAGCGTTGACCTTGAAGGTGCCTAGTACTCAACGCAGTAACTCTCAGCTGTGCCTTGAAATCATCATTTATCAGCATTTCATCACCTTTTGCCAGATGCTCAGCAAGAATCTTTTCAGAAGGAACAAAACTAACTGTGTTCCATTCCTTAGTCCACTCCTTTCCTCTAGGAGTTTCACTCCAAGGTATTGGTACTTCCCTAACAAACTTTTTGATTAGATCAGCTTTATGAACTGTTTATTGCGGTGCATGTCCTGATGGACCAGCTGCATCATCAACTAAATTAGCATCAGCTTCACCACTAGTATCTTCAAAGGTAGCATCAGAACTTATAGATCCTGCACTATCAGCATCCTCTGATAAAATAGCAATATGAGAGGCTATAGAGGCTTCAACACCATCCTCTAAATTCTAATCTGCAGCCAGATTCTGATCAATATCCAAAATTGATGTTGTTGGTGGAGTGAGTTGAATTGGTGGAGCTTCCAAGTACAAAACCACAGGCACAATCAAGTTATGAATATCAATTTCAGCACTTGTACCTAGTTCTTCAGTATGTACTGGATCAACTATAGGTGACATAGGAGGTGTAGGAATTCTGTTTTGAGCAGTTTCTTGTTGTGTAGAATGAAGTGATTCAATAACAATTGGTTCTGTTGAGATCAGAGATTCCTGATCCCCTTCCTTAGCTGCTTCCACTACATCCTCTGAATCTGACTCAACTATGTCCCTGTGAGCCCTCTATTTCTTTAACTTCTTCAAAGGTGGAGACACTGTAGGAGCTTTATCATCAGAATTTAACTTTCTAAGCCTTTTGAGGGGCCTAGAACTCCCAGTTATAGTATCTCTCTGAGAAGTAACCTTCTCAGCTTCTACAACAACAAGTTCTAATATTGGAACTTGTTTCTCAGCTTCTACAACAACAGGTTCTAATATTGGAACCTGTTCCTCAGTTGTTTCCTCAAATCAACAGAATTTAATCAAAACATTCATCACAAAATAAAATTAAAAGTCGATTAAGTAAAGATTAATAAATTGCAATTAAACATGCACAATCACATAATTTGAGAAACAAAGAACAAATCTTGCAATTAAAGAAAATTTCATTTATATATCAAATGATTACATTTGATGAAATTTAGCAATTACATGCAAAAATTACAAGATAGTCCTATTCTACGATTCTTAACATCAACAGCCTTAGTCCTAGTCTAAGAAGACCTAACGACTACTTCTTCTGCTGCTGACGAAGAGCACTACAAGATGAATGATTCGTTCTTGCTGATGGAGAGCTTCTCTCCTTTCCTCTTCCAACCTATCAAGATAGAGGTGATACTCCATTGATAAGAACAAGAGTTCTGTGTGAACTTCTTATAGAACTGAGTTCCAAAGCTCATCAGGAATGGCGGTGACATGCCACTCCTGTTGCCATTCATCACAACTCAACTCGATGTTAAAGATTTCATAGTTCAGGAACAAGTTGAAATGAACCATATTTGTTGAGGAGTATAAAAAGAGAGTGAGTTTGTGAAAAAATGAAAGATGTATTGGCTGGAAGGAATGGTCGGTTTAAATAGCTAATAGGCAATGGAATACTAAGGGACGCGAGGACTGGTTAAAAATTACAAGAAAAAATAATAACCCCTCGACTCCCTAGACTGATGTGTAATAATAACAGTCAGTAAAAGATCTAAAGCCAGAGTTAATGGGCACGTGATATAATAATAATTACTGTGCGCATGCAGTTTTTCAAGACATACACGCTAACCACTAACCCATAATGATTATGACTGTTTTATCTCACATTAACCAATATTCTGTAAAAATATTATCGTTCAGGTAATGATAAAAAATAAACCAAGTAAATAAATACTGCCACGTCAGCATCAAAACTTGATTATTATCAGGATTTAAAAGTCATCAGAATATGGCTCCTTAACTCAAAAAATGAATGTGTATTCCTGTAATTCTTCACACAAATATCGATATGGTTCCATCAGAACTTAATCATCAGAACTTCCATCAGAACTTGTCCTAAGAATTTATGCAATCTGACATATAGACTGTTCATCTAAAACAACATTTATCACCACAATAATTTTCATCATTCATATGGAGTGTAAGTGTGTGCATTAAGCTAAATATCACACAAAGAGTAAAGTCTGATTAACTTCAGTACATCTTAGAAATAAGGCATAACTAAGAACTTTACTCAAAATCTGTCATTATTCTGAAGCCTACTATTGAATGAGTTCATGCACGAGTCCACCTCAACTGTTTTGTGCTCATTTTTTGCATCTTTTGAAATTCCATTTTATAGTGGATTCTCAGTGTAAGTGACTCACGACTGCTTATCAGAATTTATTCTGTTATCAGAGTATTTCTCCAGTAATCATAGAGTGTGAAATGTCACCAAGAAAATTTTATTTTGCTTTTCTAATGCACATTACTTAATACCAGCAATGCACTTGGGTCTTCCCTTCCACATTTTTACTCTAGATCTCAAAGGAGTACCTGATTTTTTATTTCTTTTCTTTTCTTTTTCTTTTGATAAGTGCGGCTTATCAGCACTTAGTACATCCACAAGATTTACTAACATCAGAACTTAACAGATAAGATGTAACACCCCCAAATTCGGGGTCGGGGATCCGGGTTGTCACGAGTTCCATTTCCCTTAATAACACCCAATCTTAATAATTAATCAACTACTCTGTACTGTGACCCCATAATAAACAAACACACCACACATTATAGTCTCAGAGATGAACATCCAAAATAATCACAAGTCATTTTATTCCACAATTATCTGCCAATACACCTTAAAAGGTTTTCTGAATAAATTTACATTTCTTTGCCATTATTACAATTAATAAATATACATGACCTGATACATCAAAAGTTGAAAGCCTAGCCTATTGGTAGTTCCTACTTCAGCTACAGCGACATCAACGCCTATAGGAAACTGCGGAACGTTTCCTATCCGCTCACGAATTAGGAGCTTGGTCCTGTTCATCTTGTCTATCTGATGTTGTGTGATGAAAGAAGAAAGCAAGGGTGAGCAGCAAGCCCACCAAAATAATATGTATAATAATTTACAATATATGAGCATTCTCATAGTACTCATGAAAGTCTTGGTCAAAAGAAATGAACCAAGTTGATATCTTAATGCGATGAAGTCGCAAAATATTCAGTATATATATACATATATACTTTTCAAAATATTGGAAGTCCTCTTCCATGCATAATACACACAGAGTTCCAGTGTATAACTTGTATAAAAATATCGTTGCAAAGTGATCTCATATATCTAACCTTGTCTCAACGTTTTTCTGAAAATCTTTGTCATGCATAAGATAATCATTTACTAGATATAAGTTTAAAAGATGAAGGTACAAGATACTCCAATATACTTATATCTTTTCCAAATACTACTTGAACTACCACCGTTCAAGTTATAATTAGTTTCAAAAGTTCATCACATAGATGAGACTACAAGACCAGATTTGAATAGATTAAATCTTTAATATATCATCAAAATAAAATGAAGTTACGAGATACTTCATTTGATGCAAACATCATTTTGAAAACTTGACCCTGCCAACACTCAACAATCGTCCAACCGTAGCCTTTCTATCGAAGTGCTCTGGTTAGTGTTGCAGAAATATCTAATTGGATGATGAACTCATTACGGGAGTTTGCCGCGCCAGGAAGACCACTTACGATGATCAGTCGTAGTAGTACAACCCCACCATTTTCTACATGTAGAGGAGAACCTGTCGGATTTACTTATCAACCGAACACTGAACTCCTAAGGAATGGACCGCCTTAGCGGAACTTCCAGGCCATTTGGGCCAATATAATAAGGCTGGGCCGGCGCCACTCGACCACTTACGCCACTCCTAGTTCAGATGAAATCCATGACTCTGAAACGTAAAGCTCGTTCCCCCTTTCCCCAAGTAGAAACTTGTTGATACGACTCCACCAAGAAGTCGTATCTAGTTGGAAAGGAGAACTCACCGATATTTCCCAGGAGATGCCTGTTAATGGATTCACTTGTTCCAAGAATTTTACTTCCCGAGTGTTGGGTAAGTAATCAATTCATTTATCAAAACAGCAACCTTGTTGCGAATATAAAACACCCCACAGAGCCGGATCCCTCAGGTTTTGAGCGAGTATTTAAATCCCCTTCGAAAGGAGGATCTTAAATATAAAAATGAGTTTTGGGATCCGCTCTAACTTTTAAAAATCATTTTGAAGACTCGCAAAATATTTTTAAGAATGTTTGGAGTGATGCTGATTTAACAAAATAAATCAGTCTCAATATATTAGAAAATATCTGAATATTATTATTTAAATAATATTCCCATAAAGAATAATCTTTATAAAAATAATTGAAGTAGAAGTTTTAAAACTTATACTTGAAATGAATATTAAATAACCAAAGATATACTTATACGAAAGTAATATCTTTATTTGAATATCAAAAGTAAGTTTGATTATCGAACATTATTCTTTAATAAAATAAAGAATATTAATAAATAATAAGCGGAGTCATAATACCTCGAATGAATATTATAAATAATATTCATTAAATAAAATAAAGGAGTCATACATCCTCAAATGAATATCCAAGTAATATTCAATAAATAATATAAAGGAGTCATAAGTCCTCGAATGAATATTCAAGATAATATTCATTAATAAAATAAAGTTATCAAATAAACCTTATTCGATTAATAGTTTTAAAAACTATAACCATATATATATAAATATATATATATATATATAATCTACTCGGGATCCTCGACTCCCGGTTTTAGAAAATGTTTTCACCTTTGGGTCCCTATACTAAGGGTATATGCAAATTACCGCTATTCTCTAGCATAGGTATTATCAACTGAACCAACAGATATATATGGCAAGAATACGAAACAGGCATGCATATGTACTATATCACATGCTACAATATATCGCAAGAATTTGCTAATATAACCATCATGCATCTATTACAAGATAATGCATATACAAGTGTATACATCACAACAACAGTATAACGGGTAGAAAACTTGCCTGAGTGCTCCCGGATAGACTTAAGCTTAGAGTGGGTCCGATAACCTATGAACAACAACATAAGTCGGAATTAAACCCCGGTCGCTTAAGAAACTAGACTTTAACCATTTAGAGTCCTAACGTTCGCTTTCGCGCTTAACGATTTACTTAAGTCACTCGAGTACCCTCGGCTCCACCATTTTTAATAATTTAACCATTACGAGTTTTAAGGCGATTCCTTCGCGATTGTCTTACCAACTGCCTATTACACCTTACATAAATGTTTCGTACTTCAATTAGTCCTTTAAGGTCTTTAACCTATGTTTCAAAGTAAGGCGAGGGGTAAGGGTTCGTTCGCGAAACGTCGTTACTTAAAACGGCCGTTTCTCCTAAACCGTTCATCGGAATGAAACGAACCACATATCAAAACGAAGCTCGTAACATGAACTATCTAAAAATGGCAATGGTCAAAACTTAGAAGTGAGTTCAAGGGTTCTGATGTTAAGAACAAAAACAGTCTACGGTAAATCGGACATTACGACGGCTATGTTTACGCGATTTCCCAAATTTAAACCATTCCAAAACAACCACCAATCAATCCCAATTCACAACCCAATCAAAAATCCATCCATCCTACATAATAACAGCCCCAAAAACTCCACATTAACAATTTATACTTATTCCCCGCATGAACTAAAAGCTTTACTTAGGTTCCTTAACTAATTATCAAGATTTACAACCCCAAAAATACCACAAAACCAACTAATCTCTACAAACTCAACCAAACTTTAAACAATCAAGCATCATGCTTCACATATACTATATCAATCATATTCATTCCTAATTACTCAAAACTAAAGCTAGGGTTTGGAGTTTATACCTTCCTTGGAGAGTGGAGAATCAAGAGAATGGCTTGGAATCACCCTTAAAGTCTTTATCCAAGCTTAAACTAAACAAAACTTCAAGAACAAAAATTTTAGTTCTTGAAAAACACTATTCACCATCTTCTTTCATGATTTATAGAAAAAGATTGGTTTGGAATTAGAAGCTTGAACTTATAGGAAGTATGTAACTATCCATGGGGAAGCTTAGATAAATACCTTGCTAAATAGTAAGTGGTGGAGCTTGGATCTTCATTTTGCTAAGAAAGAAGCCGAGAGCTTCATGAAGAAATGGAGGGTTTTGTGTTTTGTTTGGTGAAAATGTAATGTTTGGCTTGGTTGGTTGATTATTGATTTGTTTTGTTTTTGGTTAATTACCTTAATAACCTTGTCTTTGTGTGGTTATAAACCAACCACATCTCCTTCCTCCATATGTCATGCTTATGTTATTATGTGATGTCATCCTCCCCTCTTTGTCCTCTTCTCATTGGTTGGATGACCTCATCCCCTCTAATTTCTTTGATTAGCTTCTAATTGTTTTCCTAATGGCCGCTGATCTGTTATACGGTTCGCTTAACTTTCGTTCTCGTTTCTCGTTTGAGGGATCATACCCGGGATCTTATTACTTAGGTTCCCTTAACCTTTCTCAATATATTATATTCCTTTTATGATCCTCTCTTATAATCCTTTAATTTAAATCCTTCTTATCTTGTTACCTTATACTCAATTCTTTTCGTATCTAGTGGATTTCCGGGAAAAATCAAAGTGTTCGGAATTGGATTCTGACGATCTTTACATACACTTATATGCCATATAGCGTACTAATAAAATCTCAGAATATCCATAACAGAACCCCTACATAGTGTGGCATGAAAAGTTTTCCCATTCAGCAAAAACACTATTCATAAGGGTTTCAAAAATTTCCAAAAATTGGGGTTATTACATAAGAAGCATTATTCTAGTTTTTGACTTAGTAATAAGATATACAAAGTAAACTTAACTAAGCTCAATATCAAAATTTGCTTGTGTTAAAAGATTTCCACGTAAAAATTACTTCAAACATGGGATCTTTAGTATATTAAAGACTACTAGGTCAGCATCTAGCACAGTTATCCTCATTGGATTGAATAGTCACAGAAACATTCATATCACTATCAGAGTTTAGAAATTCACATCAGACAATAATCAGCACTTAAGTAATTTTCAATTTAAGCACATAATACACAAAGATAGTAATACCTGTAAATATTGATCATAAAGTCTAATGTATCAGAACATAAACTAAGCAGATTTAGAGAAAGAACCTGAAACCATTTCAAGTTCATTTACCAATCTTGTAAAAGTAGCTTCACACAGTGGTTTTGTGAAGATATCTGCTAGTTGTTGATCTGTTGGAACAAAATGCAATTCCACTTTACCTTCATCCACATGTTCCCGTATGAAGTGGTACCTAATGCTGATGTGCTTTATCATTCAGTGTTGAACTGGATTACCTGTCATAGCAATAGCACTTTGATTATCATAGTAGATTTTAGAAAATTCTAACCCATAATCCAGTAACTGATTCTTCATCCAAAGAATCTGTGCACAACAGCTTCCTGCAGTAATGTATTCTGCTTCTGCATTTGATGTGGAAATTGACTTATATTTCTTGCTAAACTAAGAAACCAATCTGCCTCCAAGAAATTGGTAGCTTCCACTTGTGCTTTTCCTGTCAATTTTGCATCCTGCAAAATCTGCATCTGAGTAACCTATTAGCTTAAAATCTGATTCTCTAGGATACTACAATCCCAGATCAGTTGTACCCTTAAGTACCCTTAAGGTACTTGAAAATTCTTTTCACAACTATTAAGTGAGGTTCTCTTGGATCTGCTTGAAATCTTGCACAAAGACAGGTAGCGTTCATGATATCAGGTCTACTTGCAGTTAGATAGAGTAGTGAACCAATCATACCTCTGTAATCAGTAATATCTACTGATTTACCAGTATCCTTATCCAACTTTTTTGCAGTGGCCATAGGAGTGGATGCCCTTGAATAATCTTGCATTCCAAATTTCTTCAACAAATTTCTGGTGTACTTAGATTGACAAATAAAAGTTCCTTCTTCATTCTACTTGACTTGAAGGCCCAGAAAATAGTTAAGTTCTCCCATCATACTCATTTGATATCTTGACTGCATCAACTTGGCAAACATCTTACAAAGTCTGTCATTTGTAGAACCAAAAATGATATCATCAACATATATTTGCACCAAAAGTAAGTCCTTTCCATGGTTGAGGTAGAACAGTGTTTTGTCAATAGTCCCTCTGTTAAATCCACTTTCCAGAAGAAACTGAGCTAAAGTCTCATACCATTCTCTTGGAGCTTGCTTAAAGGCCATAAAGTGCTTTATCAAGCCTGTGGACATGATTGGAAAATTTGGGATCTACAAAGCCTGGAGGTTGTTCAACATATACTTCCTCTTCCAATTCTCCTTTAAGAAAAGCACTTTTCACATCCATTTGAAAGATTTTAAACTTCTTGTGAGCAGCATAAGCCAAAAATATCCTTATGGCTTCCAATCTAGCAACAGGTGCAAATGTTTCATCATAATCAATTCCCTCATGTTAAGAGTATCCTTTTGCAACCAGCCTTGCTTTGTTCCTTGTAATTATGCCATCACTATCAGTTTTGTTTCTGAACACCCACATTATGCCAACAACAAACCTGTTCTTTGGTCTTCGCACTAGGGTCCAGACTTAATTTCTTTCAAATTCATTTAACTCTTCTTGCATTGCTTGCACCCGATCAGCATCTTGAAGAGCTTCTTCCACTTTCTTTGGTTCAATCTAAGAAAGAAAAGAATGATAGAGACATTCATTTGATGTAGTTGTTCTAGTTCTAACACCTGCATCAAGATTTCCAATAATTAAGTCAGGTGTATGTGCTTTAGTCCACTTCCTTGCAGATGGAAGGTTATCTCTAGAACTGGATGCTCCCCCATGATCCATGTTCTCTCCATCAACATTTTCTGATGCTCCCCCTGAAATTATGATCTCTGAGTTGGATCCTTTAGGATTTGAGTTTCCAGAAATATCAGAACATAAGTTTCCATAATTATCAAAACTTGGCCCATCAGGACTTGACGAATCAGAACTTGAAGAGCCTATTGTAGATTCTGATGCTTCTTGAGATGTGGTTGAATCTTTAGTATGCCCCCTGCACAGGTGCATCTTCCTTAGGCATAGTCACCACAGTTTCAATGACATCAGAGTTTAATCCATCAGAGTTTACAGTATTAGGATTTAGATTGTCAGGATTTATAGAATCAGAATTTAAAACTTCATTTTTGAATCTCAGCTGATCATGATCATTGAAATCTTCAAGTCCAGTAATCTTCTAATCATCAAAAGAGACATTGATAGATTCCATGACAACCCTTGTTCTTAAATTGTAGACTCTCAAAGCTTTTGTGGAAACTGGATATCCAATAAAAATTTCTTCATCAGCTTTTAGATCAAATTTGGATAGCTGTTCGGGATAAGTCTTAAGAACAAAACACTTGCATCCAAATACATGAAAATACTTCAGATTTGGCTTCTTTTTTTTCACCATCTCATATGGTGTTTTTCCATGCTTGTTGATAAGTGTTGCATTCTGAGTAAAACAAGCAGTCTGCACAGCTTCAGCCCAAAAGTAGGTTAGCAACTTTGCTTCATCAAGCATAGTTCGTGCAGCTTCAATAAGAGTTTTATTATTTCTTTCAACAACTCCATTTTGCTGTGGAGTTCCAGGAGCAGAAAATTTATGCTTTATTCCATGGTATTTGCAGAACTCTTTCTTGATCAAATTCTTAAACTCAGTGCCATTATCTTTTCTTACGATCTTCACAGAATCTTTGACCAATTTATCCAGTTGCTTGACATGATCAATCAAGATAGATGCAGTTTCACTTTTTGTGTGCAAGAAATACACCCATGTGTATCTGGTGAACTCATCCACTATGACCATAGCATATTTCTTCTTTGCAATAGACATGACATTAACTAGACCAAATAGATCAACATGTAGTAGGTGATAAGGCTCAAGAATCAATGATTCAGTCTTGCTCTTGAATGAAGATTTTCTTTGTTTTTCCTTCTAACATGAATCACAAAGGCCATCAGGAGCAAATACTGATTTTGACAGTCCTCTCACAAGATCTTTCTTGACTAGTTCATTTATATTGTTGAAATTTAAATGAAAGAGTTTCTTGTGCCAATTCCAGCTTTCTTCAATTGATGCTCTACTTAACAGACAGATTGCAGAACCATCAGTACTTGTTGAAAGCTTGGCTTCATAAATGTTACCATGCCTGTATCCTTTCAGAATAACTTTGCCTATAGATTTGCTTACAACTTCGCAGTGTTCTTCAAAGAAATCCACATGATAACCTCTGTCACAGATTTGACTCACGCTTAGCAGATTGTGTTTAAGTCCTGAGACCAGAGCTACTTTTTCAATGATGACATTCCCAAGATTGATATTTCCATATCCCAGAGTTTTTCCAATGTTACCACCTCAATAAGAAACACCTGGGCCATCTTTCTCCACAAAGTCTGATAGCAGGGCTTTATTTCCAGTCATATATCCTGAACATCCACTGTCCAGAACTAGGATATTATTCCTATTGCCCTGCAATCACAAAGACCACTAATGATTAGTTTTAAGGACCCAGACTTGCTTGGATCCTTTGGCCTTATTAAGTTTGTTAACATTTGCAGCGGATTTAGCATCGGAGTTTATGTTAACAGTTTTCTTATCATAATTTGCAATAACAGACTTTGCATCAGAACTTACACTAGAAGGAATAATGCTAACTTTCTTTAAAGAAGGTTTTATTTGATAATAATCATAGTACAAACTATGATATTCCTTACAAGTATAAATGGAATGCCATAAACTACCACAATGAAAACAAGGATTTTATGGCTTATATCTAACAGACTGACTCTTAACTCCTGATTTTGAGGGTAAGAAGTTTATATTCTTATTCTTTCTGCAAAAAGAAGCCAGATGGTTAGAATTTCCACAGTTATGACATGTTTTTCTAGGAGCATTAGGAACAGGTTTATAATTATTACTTTTGTTCACACCTTCCTTTCCATTCCTATTTTTCCTAGGTGGCTTTACCTTGTTTACATTCTTAACATCTTTCAGCTTATGCTTAAGCTGCTTCTTAGTCATTAAGCCTATGTTAACTTCAGTTGGCTTATCCTGTTTAGGTTTGTCAGAAGTTACTTTCTCCTTAACTTCTGATTTCTCAATATCAGACTTTGTAGTTACAAACTTAACAGGATTTACCTTTGGTTTTTGTTTAACAACTATAGGCTCAGTTTCTACAGTTCCCTTACTGTTCTTATCATCTCCATAACCTAAGCCCTCTTTCCAGTTTCCACTACTAAGAATATCCTGAGTTGCTCTACCAGAGTTAGTCCAAGTCCTGATAATTTCTTTTTCTTTCTCTAACTCAGTTTTTAGAGATTTATTCAATTTTAACAATTCATCTCTAACATAAAAAGCATCATCTCTCTCTTTCTGAGTTTGATTAAGAATAACTAATTCCTTCTCTAAGTAGTCATTCCTTTCCTTAAGGACAAGATTTTCAGAAGTTAATCTTTCACATGTTAAAGTTTCATCTCTATAACTAATGAACATGGTTTAAAGATATCTTCTCAACTCAGTAATATCATCAATATTAAAAGCATGAGTTGTTTGAGGTACCTTCAATTCAGCAGTGTCAGAACTGCTATCAGAATTTGCCATTAAGGCATAGTTTACCTCTTTTTCAGAATCTGAAGTATCTGCCTGGTTTTTCTTGCAATCAGGAGAGATATGGCCTTTGTTAGACTTCCCTCTTTTGACTTCAGTCTTTCTGAGCCCTTTCCTTTTATGACTTCCACCTTTCCTGGAAAGCTTCTTCTTGGGGTCTTGTGTCTTGGTGGGCATGGATGGAGTTTGTATTTCAGACATGATTGTTTTTGGATCTTAAATTGTTTGTGTGCTAACAGATCGGCTCTGATACCACTTGTTAGGTTACACACACTGTAGAAGGGGGTTGAATACAATGTTTACTACAATCAAATCGAATATAAGAACTCAAGTAACAGAAAATATCTTCTGATAACTTAAGTTCTGATATCTTAAGTTCTGTCTTCAGTATAAGTGATGATTTCCAGTTAAGTACTAATTTGTCCTGTTAGGTAAGATATGAAAACTAAACATAAATCATATTACATATGACATTATCAAATATATCTAACATTTTGTCTCTCTCAATATCTCTCCTCTCCCTTCTCTTCCACTCTCCCTGTGCTCTTCTCTTTCCCCTCGATTGTCTTCAATTCTGGTATTCTTTCCTCTATTGTCGCCGTGTTGTGGCTGCCGCCCTTCGCCGCTCCGGCGAGGTGGTGACGCGTGTGCTATTATCTGCGTGTGTCTGGTCCTCGTGTGTGTGTGTATACCTGCGTATTGTTAGGGCGAAATCACGCACTAATATTCACGCAAGTATACGCGTTCGCAAGTAATATAGAATACTTTCTAATTCGTTCCCTCAGAGACTCAGACTAAGTTATTGTCTAATTTAACTCACTCACCAATGTATGATTACTTCTCAATGTGAAGATAATAACACTTAAAATTGTTGATTAAATATTAACTATAATTAACTACTTAATTAACCAGTTAACTAACACTGCAATTTATCAATAATAAAACACTCATGAGATCACAACTTCATTATTACTTCCTTCTATAGCCATAGTTATTACCTTTAGCATGTGACAGTGATGATATTAATCGAATAACACAAAACTGATAAAAGCCAACTTTCATTGTACTAATACCATTCTACCAAACATCCACAATTAAGATAGAAATTGAATAGTCATCAATTATGTTGAGTTCCTATATGTCTACAGAAATTGACAACACAACGATTTAAGCACAAGTTATTCCTTTTGATTACATAGGGCAAATAAAACTGTTAGAGTTACCCACTAATCATGCACAACGTACATGAACCTATGCTAGCATGGCAAGTTCTAAATCTCAAGATCCACTGTCGCTTCACAAGAGATTGACACCCTATCTTATATGTTCGCGACGCACATAAGACGAATACGCACAACCAATACTAGATATCATGCAATCATCACACTAAAGTATTAAACAATTAACTAAAGAATTCCATAATAAATCCGTTGCAACCCCACGATCACGATTAGCCCATAATAGAACTTATCGCCATCATGGGTTCATATGAAATCATGATAAACGAACACAAGAAAATAACAACTAAACTAATTATATTAAAACAGAGTACGTCACAAGAGTAAATAAGTCAAAGCAAGAAAACTAGCATCCAACGTTACAACGAAACAAGAATCACAAGAATATATGCTTCATCTTCGTTGCTGTGTGCTAAATCGGTCTTCTTCCTTATCTCCTTCGCTTCTTGCAAAACACAATCTAAAACATAATCCCTTCTTAATACTCTGTGAAAAACGTCTCAAATCTACTTATATAATAGTCCCATAAAACTCAGATTACATAGAAGTTGGAAGCCAAACAGAAGTATAAGTCTAAAACAATATATTATTTTCCCCGACCCTGCGCGGCCGCTCAGCATTTCTGCGCGGGCGCGCAAGGCTGCTGCGCGGCCGCTCAGCATTGCTGCGCGGGCGCGCAGGACCCTACTGGAAAATTTCCAGGTTTGCTCCTTTTCTTCGCCGTAATCTGCCCGTTCTTTTCCTCTCGCAATGGTGAACACATGCCAAGGCTTATTCTCGATGATTCCTCCTCCGAAATGCAACTAATACCCTGAAATGCATAAACACTAGAAAAACACATCAAATACACAAAATACTTGATTTCAAGACACCAATTTAAGCCATTTTAAGATGTTCTAAGTGGTATAAAATGCCACTTATCACATCCCCAAACTTAAATCGATGCTTGTCCTCAAGCGTCACAGACTCAAAAACAAATAAAAATATGCATGAATGCAATCTATATGAAAATGCAACGATCCCCCTTACTACAATTAACCAACCAAATTGTCACGTATCAACGAATGCAGTTAGACACTAAAGATCAAGAAACTCATGCAAACGGACATACCGCCAGAAACGTGGTGTGTGCAAATGCTTAACAGATATGCTTCGGAACTAGACCAATTACTATGACTAGACTTTCCTCAAGGCAATCCTACGATTATACAAAGAATAAAAATTCTAGGCACAAAGTGATATACAACACTACAAGAACTTTAGAGCTTACTACGGAATCGTGCTTTTTATTTACAACGCAAATGCTTATTTGACCGTGCAGTGAGTGAGGTCCACAAAAGACTTATACAATGGTATCCATGTAACGAGCGTTAGGTTAGCGGATCCCAGACTCTAAAAGCCTTAGGTCACTAGGCACAAAGTCCCCTAAGAACTTAATAACTCGAATACCAAAGAGCCCACTCTTGATCAATTACGCAAATTTATTTATTTATTTATTTTTTTTAACTCTGAGCAAGTGCGTTTCGCTCCATCTTGCTCAACCCTAGACTACTCGCATAACATGCGAGCCGGCTACTAGCCATTTGACGCCTAGCCACAACTAGCAACAAATTCCATTTTTACTCCATTTTTTTTCTTTTTCATGCCTTTACCACTAAGAACCTATTATCAAATTCTAAGCATAATAAATAGATTATCCTCGAAAATAATCAGATCATAACAACAATCTAGTCCTTCAGCATTCTCTAAGACTTAGTGACAATACAAGTGCTTCTAGCATGCATATCAACCTACACAACTTAATATCACTTTAATGCTATCACTACACTCGCATCAATATCACAATTCAGTCGATAAATCATTGCAAAAGGGATCATGGTATATGCATGAGCTATATGATATGACAACAAATAAAGCTATATATAAAAAAAACTATATGGCAAAAATTATGCAACTATATGAACTAACTATCATGAATATGCAACTATATGACACACACAAAATATTCCTTAACTACCACCCCCAAACTTAAAATCTTCATTGTCCCCAGTGAAGGTAGTAGAAAGGAACACAGGGTATACCTACTCGGAGTCATCATCATCATCACCCTCAGTGGGTGGAGTATCAGGCGGCGGGTATGCAGAGTCCTCACCAAAAACTGGCCACTGGATATCAGCTCCAAGGCCTCGAAAAGCAGTCCCTAACGCAAGGGTGAGCTCCTGAGCAAACCTGCTCTGCGTCTCATACATGGCATCCATCCGCCGTGAAAGCCTCCTATACTGGGCATCACCCATCCCAGCACCCTCCTGAGCTCTCGAAGAACTAGCCTCACCACGCCCTGGCCTGGCCATAGTAGCACCTCGTGCTGGACGCCCTCCTGGAAGACGATAACCCAGCCCATGCTCCTCAGGCTCACCACCGGTCCACTCCTGCATCCCATTCAGAGTGTCAGAATCTATAGGAGCTGCTGGCAACTGCAACTGCTCATGAGCCGGCCAGTTCACTCCTACAGCACGGCATAGCTTTGTAACCGTGGATGCATAAGGGATGTTCATATGCTTTGCTCCCCTCAAAAACTTCAGAATTCCTTGGTAGATAAACTCACCAAGGTCCACATAGTATTCCTCATTCAGAATTCCCCACAACAACTGTGCTCTCTCAACTGTGACCTCGTGTGCATGTGAAGAAGGCAAAATATTAGCACATATAAATGCGTTCCATGCACGGGCATACCTGTTCATGGCGATCGTCGGAAAGTGACGATACTCATTATTGGCTGGACTGCGGTTCCAAACTGTGCCCGGTCGACAGAGAGTCGCACAAATCAAATCCAAGTCAAAATCCTCAGCAGTCTTTTCATTCCAGTTCTCCTCCTCGGGCTTCCTCTCTCGCTGTCCAATCACTCGGTGAATCGCCGCAGGATGATAATCAACCGTCAGCCCCCGAACTACAGAAAACCCATTCTTTTCAGCCTTCGCGTTCGCGTAGAACTCGCGAACAACACTCATCGGTACTGCTTCGGGTGACTCACAAAAAGCTATCCACCCCTTCTCTGCAATCATGGGCAACAACTCACCATCCCTCCCTGATGGTAAAAACCCCCTCTCCTTCAGAATCGGCTTCCCCAACAGCCTAGTGTACTCCTCCTCCGCGGCTCTGTCAGTTAACCGAGGCCTCGCAGCAGTACCCCTTGATGAATCAGCAGTAGGAACTGTGCTGCTGCTGTCAATAGTGCGTGCTCTCTTGGGTGCCATTGATTTGTGAATAAAAGTGTGTAAGAACTGATTTTTGATGTTTATGAGAGGGTTTAAGTGTAGGAAGTTGTGGGAGATATGTAGGATAGGTGTATGTATATATAGGGTGTGGAGTAGGTTAAATTAGATTAGGAGTGGGGTCGAGGGATAAAATCATGGGGTAATGGGAAAAGAATTCATGGGTTTATGGGCTGTAATGGGTTTTTGTGTTTTTGTTTTTTTTTTCTTTTTTTTTTTTTTTCTGAACTGTAAAAAAAATTTCTGGAACTCGACC
Organism: Apium graveolens; assembly: GCF_009905375.1. Lineage (NCBI taxonomy): Eukaryota > Viridiplantae > Streptophyta > Magnoliopsida > Apiales > Apiaceae > Apium > Apium graveolens. The sequence continues at coordinate 74,867,878 of NC_133651.1, read as the reverse complement.
CCTGCGCGGCCGCTCAGCATAGCTGCGCGGGCGCGCAGAGGGTCTCTGGATATTTTTTTTTTCAGCCCCTGTTTTCTGATTTTTTTGTGTTTTTGGATAGGTTATTAACTTCTAAGGGTTCCTGTAACAACAATTCATGGGTTGCCTCCCACACAGCGCTTCTTTTTCGTCATTAGCTTGACGTTCCGTTCCTTTCTCACGTAGTCAACAAAATGGCACTAACCACCTCTCGGTTTGCCATGTCCCCATAGTAGTGCTTCAACCGCTGACCGTTAACCTTGAATGCTTGGTCCGAATCATTCTCAAAAATTTCCACCGCTCCATGTGGAAACACAGTTTTGACAATAAAAGGTCCAGACCACCTTGATTTCAACTTCCCAGGAAAAAGTCAGAGCCGAGAGTTGAATAACAGAACTTGTTGCCCTGGCAAAAACAACTTAGGATGTAGCTTCCTATCGTGCCACCTTTTCACCTTTTCCTTATACATTTTGTTATTCTCGTACGCTTGAAGTCGAAATTCATCAAGTTCATTAAGCTGAAGCATTCTTTTCTTACCAGCTGCATCTAAATCCAGGTTCAATTTCTTCAATGCCCAGTAGGCCTTATGCTCAAGCTCCGCCGGTAGATGACATCCCTTAGTGTACACCAACTGAAACGGTGACATCCCAAGTGGAGTTTTGTATGCTATTCTGTAAGCCCAAACAGCTTCATCGAGCTTTAAAGACCAATCCTTCCTTGATGGACAAACAACCTTCTCTAGAATGCGCTTTATCTCTCTGTTAGACACTTCCGCTTGACCATTTATTTGCGGATGATAGGCAGTAGCTACTCAATGATTCACATTATAACGCTGCATCATAGAAGTGAACTTACGGTTGCAAAAATGCGATCCTTCATCACTTATGATTACCCGAGGTGTTCCAAACCTTGTGAAAATTTGCTTATGAAGAAAATTTAGCACTGCCTTTGCATCATTTGTTGGTAAAGCTTTAACTTCGACCCATTTGGAGATATAATCGACTGCCAGCAAAATGTACTGATTATTGCAAGACGAGATAAAAGGCCCCATGAAATCGATTCCCCATACATCAAAGACCTCGACTTCAAGCATCGCATTTAATGGTATCTCATCCTTCCTTGACAAATTTCCCACTCTTTGGCAACGATCACACCTTAAAACAAACTGATGAGCATCCTTGAACAAGGTGGGCCAGAAAAAACCTGCTTGCAGAATACGAGCTGCCGTTTTCTCACCTCCATAGTGTCCACCATAAACCGTGGCATGGCAGTCTCGTAATATCCCCTCCGTCTCACAGAACGGGATACATCTCCTGATGATCTGGTCAGCTCCCTGTCTAAACAAATATGGTTCATCCCACATATACCACTTCACCTCATGCAGAAACTTCTTCTTTTGCGCGGATGTCAAATTGGGAGGCATTATACTGCTGACAAGATAGTTTACAATATCTGCAAACCATGGTTCTTTCTCCTGAATTGCAAACAACTGCTCATCCGGAAAAGATTCATTGATTAACGTCCTATCTTGTGAAGTAGAATCGGGATTCTCCAACCTAGAGAGATGGTCAGCTACTTGATTCTCGGTACCTTTTCTATCTTTCATCTCTAACTCAAATTCCTGAAGTAAAAGCACCCAACGAATGAGTCTCGGCTTCGAATCCTTCTTAGAAACCAGATAGCGAATAGCTGCATGATCAGTGAATACTGTCACTTTCGTACCAAGCAGATAAGATCGAAATTTCTCAAAGCCAAAGACTATAGCCAAAAGCTCCTTCTCAGTAGTGGTGTAGTTCAATTGGGCCCCATTTAAAGTCTTACTCGCATAGTAGACCACATGGAAGAGATTTTTCTTGCGCTGTCCCAGAACTGCACCTACCGCATAGTCACTCGCATCACACATCATCTCAAACGGTTCTGTCCAATCTGGTGCTGTAATAACTGGTGCCGTGATCAAACTCTCCTTGAGAGTCTCGAATGCTGCCAAACATTCATCATCAAATTTGAAAGGCACATCTTTCTCAAGTAAATTGCACAACGACTTAGATATCTTTGAAAAGTCCTTGATGAATCGCCGATAAAAACCCGCATGACCGAGAAAACTACGGATTCCTTTCACTGAATTAGGTGGGGGAAGATTTTCAATGACTCCCACCTTAGCCTTGTCCACCTCCAGACCTTTGCTAGAGACCTTATGCCCAAGGATAGTGCCTTCACGCACCATAAAATGACATTTCTCCCAATTAAGCACCAAATTAGTTTCCACGCATCTTTTGAGTACGGCGCGCAGATTATTCAAGCATTCATCATATGAGTGTCCAAAGACGGAGAAGTCATCCATGAACACTTCGACGTTATTTCCAATCATGTCAGAGAATATAGCCATCATACATCTCTGAAAGGTGGCCGGGGCGCCACATAACCCAAACGAAACTCTACGAAAAGCAAATGTGCCAAATGGACAAGTGAAGGTAGTCTTTTCCTGATCCTCTGGTGCAATACAAATCTGATTATACCCGGAATACCCATCCAGAAGACAAAAATACTCATGTCCCACCAATCTGTCCAGCATTTGATCAATGAATGGGAGAGGGAAGTGATCCTTTCTTGTGGCTTTGTTCAATTTTCTATAATCCATGCATACTCTCCATCCTGTAACTGTTCGAGTAGGGATGAGCTCATTCTTTTCATTTGCGACCACAGTGATACCTCCCTTCTTAGGAACACATTGTACAGGGCTCACCCACGAGCTGTCAGAAATAGGATAAATGATGTCTGCATCTAGCCATTTCAGAATTTCTTTCTTCACCACCTCCTTCATGATTGGGTTCAGTCTTCGCTGCTGTTCCACAGTTGGCTTACTACCTTCCTCTAACAGAATTTTATGCATACAATATGAGGGACTTATCCCCTTGATGTCTGCTATAGTCCATCCTATAGCCGATTTGAATTCTCTCAAAATCCTTAAGAGCTTGTCTTCCTCACTACCTGAAAGGTCAGCTGAAATAATAACAGGTAACGTAGATGAATCACCTAAAAAGGCATACCTCAAGTGTTCAGGTAATGGTTTGAGCTCTAAGGTAGGCGCTTCCTCTATTGATGGTTTGAGCTTCCCTTCAGCGTTCTTGAGGTCAGAAGTACCAAGAGATTCAAATGGTATATCTAGCTTTCGCTTCCAGGGAGAAGCGTTCAGATATTGTAATTGCTCATTGCTATCTTCATCATCACTGTCAAATTCCCCCACTAAGGCCTTTTCCAATGCATCAGACATTAGCATGTGATCGAGTTCCGAAGTAACCGCAGAATCAATCACATCCAATTTTAAGCACTCCTCATCTTCTGTAGGGAATTTCATTGCCTTGAATACGTTGAAGGTCACATCCTGATCTTGAACCCGCATAGTAAGTTCTCCTTTTTGCACATCTATCAAGGTACGACCAGTTGCCAAGAAAGGCCTCCCCAAGATTATGGGAATCTTTTTATCTTCCTCAAAATCCAGAATAACAAAATCAGCAGGAAAGAAGAGCTTATCCACCTTGACGAGCACATCCTCAACTATGCCCCTTGGGTAAGTAATGGAACGGTCCGCCAATTGTAGCGACATGTATGTGGGTTTTGGATCAGGTAGGTCCAGCTTTTTAAAGATCGACAACGGCATCAGATTAATGCTTGCTCCCAAATCACAAAGGCACTTGTCAAAAGTTAGATTGCCAATGGTGCAAGGAATGGTGAAGCTTCCTGGATCTTTCAGTTTTGGTGGTAACTTTTATTGCAGAACCGCGCTGCATTCTTCCGTGAGAGCAACGGTTTCAAGGTCATCTAGTTTTACCTTCCTTGAAAGAATAGTCTTCATAAACTTCGCATAACTAGGCATTTGTTCCAGAGCCTCAGCGAAAGGTATATTGATGTGAAGTTTCTTGAACACCTCCAGAAACTTCCCGAACTGTTTATCCAGCTTTTGTTGCTGCAATCTCTTAGGAAAAGGTGGTGGAGGATAGAGCTGTTTCTCCCCTGTATTAGCCTCAGGCAGAGTGTGTTCAACAGTAGTCTTCTTTGGTTCCGCCGCTTTCTCCCTTTGCTTGGATTCTTCATCTCGAACTTCAGCTTCGACTTCTTTTGCCTTTTCAGCATCAGCTACTTTTCCAGACCTTAAGGTAATAGCCTTGACTTGCTCTTTAGCTTCCTTCCTTCCTGGTACTTCCGTGTCACTGGGAAGAGTGCCAGGTTGACGATTGAGCACTGTATTGGCTAATTGACCGATTTGATTTTCCAAGGTCTTGATAGAAACCGCCTGACTCTTGCACAACAGCTTAAGTTCCTCAAAATCAGCACTAGTAGGTGCAGCCGCACTTCCCTGTTGAGGATATGATTGTCTTGTAGCATACTGCTGTGGTTGCTGGAATCCAGGTGGGTTAAACTGTTTACTCACTCCTTGCTGATATGGTGGCTGAATAGCATTCTGATTATTTCCCCAGCTGAAATTTGGATGATTTCTGTTGTTAGGATGATAGGTTGTTGGCACAGGCTGCTGTTGTCGCTGATAATTATTCATATACTGAACAGATTCGTTGACAAGAGAACACTGATCCGTAGCATGAGAACCTGCACAAAGCTCACAAACCATAGCTATTTGATTAACTCCATACGTAGCCAACGAATCAACCTTCATTGATAGCGCTTGGAGCTGGGCTGCAATAGCGGTGGCTGCATCAACTTCCAGAATACCTGCTACTTTGCCTGATGTCATCCTCTGAGTTGGGTTTTGATGCTCATTTGCAGCCATCGTCTCAATAAGATTGTACGCCTCAGTATAGCTTTTAGCCCATAAGGCGCCTCTAGCTGCTGCATCGAGCATGGGCCGAGATTGAGCCCCCAAACCATTATAAAAACCAGTGATTACCATCCAATCCGGCATTCCATGATGTGGACATTTTCTCAACATTTCCTTGTAGCGTTCCCAAGCCTCGCACATAGATTCTGTAGGTTGCTGCGCAAACTGAGTAAGAGCACTCCTCATAGCAGCAGTCTTTGCCATTGGATAAAACTTCACCAGAAACTTTTGCGCAAGATCTTGCCACGTAGTGATTGACCCAGCTGGTTCAGAATGTAACCAGTCTTTAGCCTTATCCCTCAGTGAGAATGGGAAAAGCCTCAACTTGATAGCCTCATCAGTCACGCCATTATACTTAAAAGTGCTGCAGATCTCGACAAAATTCCTTATGTGCATGTTGGGGTCTTCAGTTGCCGCTCCTCCAAAAGAAACAGAATTCTGCACCATCTGAATAGTGCCCGGCTTGATTTCAAAGGTGTTAGCTTGAATAGCCGGATGAAGGATGCTTGACTGAATGTCATCAATTTTAGGCCGAGAAAAATCCATAAGAGCTGGATCAGCTTGAACAATATGATCTCCCATGTTTACTGGTTCTTTCTGCTCAGTTCCTGAATCCGAATCCTCAAAATCTAACTTCTCCGGTGTATCAAGAACTTCGTCTTTCTCCTCAGCTGTATCTAAGGTCCTCTTGCGAGCACGAGAACGAGTTTGCATAAACGCACTAAAGTACCTGAAACACAACCGAAAAGAGTAATTAACTACTACGTCCTAATCACTGAGTCCTAATGACCAATGATGGTAAGTACATAAACTAAACAACTACGCCGAGTCCCCGGCAGCGGCGCCAAAACTTGTTAGGGTGAAATCACGCACTAATATTAACGCAAGTATACGCGTTCGCAAGTAATATAGAATACTTTCTAATTCGTTCCCTCAGAGACTCAGACTAAGTTATTGTCTAATTTAACTCACTCACCAATGTATGATTACTTCTCAATGTTAAGATAATAACACTTAAAATTGTTGATTAAATATTAACTATAATTAACTACTTAATTAACCACTTAACTAACACTGCAATTTATCAATAATAAAACACTCATGAGATCACAACTTCATTATTACTTCCTTCTATAGCCATAGTTATTACCTTTAGCATGTGACAGTGATGATATTAATCAAATAACACAAAACTGATAAAAGCCAACTTTCATTGTACTAATACCATTCTACCAAACATCCACAATTAAGATAGAAATTGAATAGTCATCAATTATGTTGAGTTCCTATATGTCTACAGAAATTGACAACACAACGATTTAAGCACAAGTTATTCCTTTTGATTACATAGGGCAAATAAAACTGTTAGAGTTACCCACTAATCATGCACAACGTACATGAACCTATGCTAGCATGGCAAGTTCTAAATCTCAAGATCCACTGTCGCTTCACAAGAGATTAACACCATATCTTATATGTTCGCGACGCACATAAGACGAATACGCACAACCAATACTAGATATCATGCAATCATCACACACTAAAGTATTAAAAAATTAACTAAAGAATTCCATAATAAATCCGTTGCAACCCCAGGATCACGATTAGCCCATAATAGAACTTATCGCCATCATGGGTTCATATGAAATCATGATAAACGAACACAAGAAAATAACAACTAAACTAATTATATTAAAACAGAGTACGTCACAAGAGTAAATAAGTCAAAGCAAGAAAACTAGCATCCAACGTTACAACGAAACAAGAATCACAAGAATATATGCTTCCTCTTCGTTGCTGTGTGCTAAATCGGTCTTCTTCCTTATCTCCTTCGCTTCTTGCAAAACATAATCCCTTCTTAATACTCTGTGAAAAACGTCTCAAATCTACTTATATAATAGTCCCATAAAAACTCAGATTACATAGAAGTTGGAAGCCAAAACCAGAAGTAGA